>NC_081360.1:53923668-54223668 GCF_030684315.1 Stegostoma tigrinum | reverse complement strand
GACCCTTTGAGAGATGCTTGATACTTCCGTTGCTCTGTGAATTTAACTCCTTCAAAGTGTATTTTAACGTAAAACACTTCATGTCCTAACCAGATCATTTTCTGTGGAAAATTGACCAGGGTTTTGAAACATGATATACATCCTGTTTCTGTAGTATTGAGGGAAAGAATATACATCAGAGCATTCAGTTAGGAGTGCACTGAAAAAGATGTCTTCAGTAATGCCTACAATTTTTGACATCATTATGTGGTGGCAACGATGATGGGCTGTTATTACAGGGTTTGGATCATCAACATGTCAGATGCAGAGTTGTGCTTCTTGCAGCCGCATGCTGCAGAGTAGATCTGCCACTTCCAGAGACATAAGCTGTGGCCTGAATACCATTTATCATTCTAAGTCAAGCTTCACAAATATTTCATAGCTGCTCAAATGATGGTGATGCCATTAAAACCGGATCACCTACTCCAATGGACGACTGATCTTTAGGTTTTGTTTTTCTTCTTTCCTGAGGTCCCTTTTCAGACTTGTCAAAAGCTGCTGAGAGGGTGAGATGCTTTGAGTTATTCCCAAGGTTTATTGTAATAATTCTAGCGTAATAGTTTTGGTGTCAGAAAACCTAAACTTGTTCCTTTCAACTCCATCGATAAGCATCTACGTTTAACCCTATAGGCCTCGGAATCAGAAGATGATGATTATCACCATTCGAAGAAAAAGAAGCGTTCCCATTCAAAGTCCCCTTCAGACAGAACCTCCAGTGAAGAGTCAGGTAATCTTAACTTGGTAATTTTTAACATGGAAATTAAGCATTCTCAGTCAAATCAAGTTCTAAGTATTTTCTGTTCCCTGTTTAGAGCGAAGTTACAAAAAGTCCAAAAAACACAAGAAAAAGGGCAAAAAGAGAAGACGCAAATCTGTAAGTCTCAACTTTTGTGTCCTTTGTTTCCAAGCATCTGTAGATATTTAATATTGAAGTATGATTAAAAATTCATATGCTTAAAACATAGCTGACCCTTACATTAACTGTACCACTTAATCTTTTTCTCAATGGTCACTGCTGTTCTTAATTATCCCGTTTCATTCTTTTAAATGTGATCATGATTTTGTTTCTTCCTGCATTTGTCTGTCCAATGGAACTCATTGGCCCAGATCTTGCTGTGGTGATGACAGTAATGGGCAGAATTTTGCTGACTGGGGCACTCTAAAAATGTCAGACTCCTGGTACTGACCTGCATGTTGGAGTCTTGGACATGATGTACTATATTTATCCAGTTATTTACCCCATCCTGGTCACAGACATAGGACAGTGAATAGTACTGGGAAGGCTCAATCCCCTCCCAGCAGCTCAACTCAACTACTCCCAAGTATCACTCACACATTTTCCCTTCTTCTCCCCCATCCCCGTTCATACAACAGATAATTAACAGCATAACATGTATGAATAGTCTTGAAAAACAGAAAACTGTAATTTTTAAAGAAACCTTACCAGAATTCTGCAAGCAAACTGAGCTTAAGCAAAGTTACTTGTACCACTGACATCAGAATAGTGTGTTCCCCCCTGGCCACCAGCCTCTTTCCCTTCATGCATCCTGATTGTGTATCTATGCAGCAATGCCTTTCTCTAGAAACAGCAAAACCATTGTTTCAATTGGAATCAATAGAGGCAGTACAGTCGCATCAGCACTGATCAGAAGATTTGAGGCATTATCTGATTGGAACGCCTTACTGCTGTTGACTTTCCTCGATAATCTTCAGATCTTTTAAACACATGCCTGTCATGAGCTAATCATTTGTTTGGTTTTCCTAACCTCCTCTTCACTTACAGCTTTGGTATGACAGAAGAGTTTTCATTCTTTATAATAAAGTGAAGCTGGATGAACACAGCAGGCCAAGCAGCATTTCAGGAGCACAAAAGCTGACGTTTCGGGCCTAGACCCTTCATCAGAGAGGGGGAGGTGGACCAAAGATGGAGAGAAAAGATAGGTGGAGAGGAGAGTATAGGTGGGGAGGTAGGGAGGGGATAGGTCAGTCCAGGGAAGATGGACAGGTCAAGGAGGTGGGATGAGGTTAATAGGTAGGAAATGGAGGTGCGGCTTGAGGTGGGAGGAAGGGGTGGATGAGAGGAAGAACAGGTTAGGGAGGTGGAGACAGGCTAGGTTGGTTTTGGGATGCATGGGTGGAGGGGATGAGCTGGGCTGGTTGTGTGATGTGGTGGGGGGGAGGGGATGAACTGGGCTGGTCTTGGGATGCAGTGGGGGAAGGGGAGATTTTGAAGCTGGTGAAGTTCACATTGATACCATTGGGCTGCAGGGTTCCCAAGCGGAATATGAGTTGCTGTTCCTGCAACCTTCGGGTGGCATCATTGTGGCACTGCAGGAGGCCCATAATGGACATGTCATCTGAAGAATGGGAGGGGGAGTTGAAATGGTTCGCGACTGGGAGGTGCAGTTGTTTATTGTGAACCGAGTGGAGGTGTTCTGCAAAGCGGTCCCCAAGCCTCTGCTTGGTTTCCCCAATGTAGAGGAAGCCGCACCGGGTACAGTGGATACAGTATACCACATTGGCAGATGTGCAGGTGAACCTCTGCTTAATATGAAAAGTCATCTTGGGCCCTGGGATGGGGGTGAGGGAGGAGGTGTGGGGGCAAGTGTAGCACTTCCTGCGGTTGCAGGGGAAGGTGTCTGGGGTGGAGGGCAGTGTGGAGTGAACAAGGGAGTCACAGAGAGATGGGCTCTACGGAAAGCAGACAAGGGTGGGGATGGAAAAATGTCTTGGGTGGTGGGGTCGGATTGTAGATGGCAGAAGTGTCGGAGGATGATGCGTTGTATCCGGAGGTTGGTGGGTGGCGTGTGAGAACGAGGGGGATCTTCTTTGGGCGGTTGTGGCGGGGGCGGGGTGTGAGGGATGTGTTGTGGGAAATGCGGTCAAGGGCTTTTTCAACCACTGTGGGGGGAAAGTTGCGGCCCTTGAAGAAATTGGACATCTGGGATGTGCTGGAGTGGAATGCCTCATCCTGGGAGCGGAGGCGGAGGAATTGGGAATAGGGGATGGAATTTTTGCAGGAGGGTGGGTGGGAGGAGGTATATTCTCGGTAGCTGTGGGAGTCGGTGGGCTTGAAATGGACATCAGTTACAAGCTGGTTGCCTGAGATGGAGACTGAGAGGTCCAGGAATGTGAGGGATGTGCTGGAGATGGCCCAGGTGAACTTGAGGCTGGGGTGGAAGGTGTTGGTGAAGTGGATGAACTGTTCGAGCTCCTCTGGGGAGCAAGAGGCGGCGCCGATACAGTCATCAATGTAACGGAGGAAGAGGTGGGGTTTGGGGCCTGTGTAGGTGTTTCTGTTTCTCAGTTAGCCAAAAGGAGTAATGTTTCGAGAGTTTCTTCCAGTAGGATTTCTTGTTTTTATTTTTATGTATTCTTTTGTGATTAAACTTGGTAAAACACTTCAAATTTCATTTGCAAGTTTACTTTGCAAATTTAAGACATTTGATCTAGAGTGTGCATTTATACATTTTGAATATATCATTCCGGAAGGAGGAGAAAAACGTGTAAAGTGAAGAGGAGATCTGAAAAATTGTGCAGTTTTGGGTAATACTGTTTAGAACTTACATTTTTGAGAATCTTTGTGTCCAGACATGAAGGTGGATTTGGTGAGAGAAACGGAGGAAATCATATTTAATCATTTTAATTTGTGCCATTATTAACGCTAAGTGCAAGTAAATTATCACCCAAGTCCCAGTAAGCTAGGAAGATTTGACTTTTCTTCCTATATTAATGCTTGAGCCAAGGCTAGTTCAACCAGGCACTGTTCATCTGGTTGAACCACTAGTTTATTAATTTTCAATTTTTAATACTTGGTTGTATCGAAATCTGCATCATTTATATATTTGTTGGCATTTTGTGTCAAAATAGGATTGGTATCAGTTACTTCTTTAAAAAGTTTAATTTGATTTTAAAAATGGTCAGAGTTCTTCCAGAGCTGTGTCCTAAATTGAACACTTTTAAGAAAGGAAGTGACTGCACATTTCTGCAGTATTAATGGAATCTTGTTTATGCTATTAGCTTAATGGCAAGTGGGGGAAACATATAATACCTTTTAGCTTTGTTCCCAGTTCAGAAGTATGTAAGGTTGAGCAAGTTTATAAAATTCAGTTCACAAGCAAGTTAGATTTGTCTCCTGGGAGAGTTCAGCGAACCAGTTATCTCAGCATAAAGGTTTACTTTGTAAAGCTGCCAAACCAAAAGAGTTTGGTTTGTAAGTTGCAGATTTTTAGAACTGAGAAAATTTACACATTCAGATTTGTGTAAAGTACATGTTAGCACACTTGGAAAAGACTTTGTCTCCATGGTCCACAGCAAAGCAACTGTAAGGTGTCAACTAAGTCGAAATATTAAAGAGTTGAGATAGACTATGCAAGTTTCTGTAACAGATAATGTTTGGAAACAGGTTGGTACTTTTCTTTTGCTGTTTGATTTAAGATCATTCTTTCTTTGACCTAGCATTTCATATTTTGTTTTGTATAATAAATTTCTGATAAAGAAAATCTGCAGCCTAATGTAAATGTGTAAAAGGTAAAGTCACAATAGTCCTCCCAAACCATTCGATTACTCTCTCATTATAGAGAGATGACTAGGGGTGGTTAAACCTGAGGGTCTTCAGACTTAAGGCAGGGGAAGATTGAGAAGGAGAGTCATTTATGGTAACCTCAGCTGATGAGAATTGAACCCATGCTGTTTGCGTCAATCTGCATTGCAAACCAGCTGTCCAACCAACTGAGCTACCACCATATTAACTGATAAAACCAGAAAATAAACAACGTGATCCATCAAGCTTTGTTTCATTTTGACATTCAACCTATCCGGTAGCTGGGATCAAAACAGTGAATATCTGCTGGCAGTTATTGACCCATTATTGGGCAAGTGCAGATTTCAACATTTTTCATATCCCAGTTTTGTTTACATAATTGAAACAATGGTGAATATAATGAAAACAGTTGCATTCTTGAAATGATTATTCTTCTTGCTATGTAGGTTACTCCTGAATCTGAAGGAGAACGAGAACGTGAGCGAGAAAGAGAAAGAGATCGAGATAGACGAGAGAAAGAAAGAAGCAGGGATGACGAGAAAGAAAGAAATAGACACAGATCACAGTCAAAGCACAAATCACCCAGAAAAGCCGCCAACAAAGATACAGTATGTGATTTTCTGATTATTCAGATGATTGTTAATAGTGACATGAGTCTGTTTAAATTTTTGTACAAGGTTTGTGGAACTTTATTACCTTAACCAAAATACTTCATTAAAAGATCTTTGGTCCAATAATCTTTCCTAGGATTAATATTGCTGCTAGCTTACTTTTTCGATGATTTTATTTCTTCATCGTGGGTTTTTTCATTTTTGCTGCAGTGTATCACCTTTTTTTTTCCAGTTCAAGTGATTGATTGTACTTTGTTCATTGCTGTTATCTAATTTAAAAACTGAGCCCCAAAAAACTATTTCCATGTTGAATATCCTCTGCTTTAGTTAGGAAAGCAAGAACAGAGAGAGGTTATTTAACAAGCTGACTTTTCAGAGCTCTGATGAAGAATCATCTAGATTTGAAATATTAGCTTGCTGTCTCTCGGTGGGTGCTGACTTGCTGTGATCTCTAGCGTTTGTTTTTGATGGAATGACTGATTCTGTTGTTTAATCTCAAGTCAAAAACCAGCAAATGTTTCAGCCGTTAACTAGCTTGCTTTTATTGTTTTTTTTTTCCATATTGGTACCATGTTGGTTTGTTTCCATTTCCAAAAAAGTATCCCTGCTACTGATTGTTACAATTTGATCGAGGGACAAGGGATGGAGGAAGTTTTTCCTCTAGATTTGTCACAGTTCCTAATCTATCTTTAGTCACGTCTTCAAAAATTGCTCTATCATTTCAGAAGAGAACTGTAGGATGATTTTAAGAAAAAAATCAAAATTGGCATGTTAACAATAAAGGAGACATAACTACTCAAGTTTTCTTATGCTATTTACTAACTTTAAAATTTAACCAAGCAGGATCTTTCTTTAAAAATAACAAATGACATTTAGAAAAAGGTAACAGGTATAAACTCTGGACTTAGACTTAAATGAGTAACAACCTGTACTTTTCAAATTCAATTTGATGGTTACAAACTAACTGTCACAATACTTTGTCTCCACAGGCAAATTGGGAAACCTCTGATAGTGAGCTAAGTGAGGGGGAACTGGAAAAACGAAGACGAACTCTCTTGCAACAACTTGATGATGACCAGTAATTAACACTTGTATGTATAAATCAACCAAGTCAAAAGCTGGGTGAGGGCAGTCTTTTAACAAGTACTCAAAAGAATTAAATATGATCTCCAATGTTTTGACACCTGTTGTAATTTACAGGGGGTATGTGATATGAAAATATTACAGATCCCTCAAACTTTCTTTCAGTATGTGAGCAGTGGAGTTTCTTTATTATGTAGATAAATCCTTCTGATTCCAAGATCAGCCAGCTTAAGTTTGGGTGCACATCATGCTACAATACTTGATATTCATTATGGGTCTTAAAACATACCCATGATTTCTTCAAAAAGCACCTGTACCCTTATTGATGTGTACAAGTCACTTCTGATCTGTTTCTGTATCCAACAGCAAGCTTCTGATGTCAGAATCTGTAAGCAGTTCATAAATGTTTTTGGAACGTTGAAGATGTAAGGGAGTTCCAGAGATTCGCCCAGAAATTGTTGAGCTTGTTTTACTTCGATTGTGGGAGTAACTACAAACGGTGGATTTTATTGCTTGGTTAAACTATTTATTCCATCGTACATTATGAAATATCGAGAGAAAATCCCTGGGTAATCACAAAGGACATGAACGAACTAGTCGTGGCTCTGAAGATAGCATGGCTCGATGATAGCATTCAGAGAGAGTGAGCTACCTGCTATTTCTGACACAAGTAGTTTTTCCTGTATCCAACTGAACAAAGTTAGCTCTGTTGTGAGAACTGGGACCTTTGTGATGGCCATGAATCTAGACAATTCAATTTCAAAAAACCTGTTAAGCTTATTAAAATGGAAAGAATATTAGATAGGTGTGCCATAAAAAATGTAGCAGGGTTTTTTGCTGTTAGTAATTCAAAACTGAATTTATTCTAAATCTTGATAGCTTGGATTCCTGTTTTATTGTAGTCAATTTTGTAATTTCAAGGACATTTTTATTCTGATGTCTTTATCCATTGGAAAACATTCATACAAAAAAATGGAGCATGATGCAGCAAAGAAATAAGTTTGTATTTGTAGCAAAGTTCATTTTCCCAAACAGTACTGCAAATTTTATTGAAGTTGTTCTAAAATTTAATTTTCCAAGGCATGAAATGCAGCAGAGGGTTTATTTTCCATCTCTGTATATACTTGTGTCTGAAATACTTCAGTGTTGCTCATAAAGGGAGCAGAATATTTTTGTATGTTTTAACACAGAAACATTAAAATTTGTTTTCTGCTGAAATCAGTCTCCACATCTGAATTATTGCTCAACTAATCCTGTACCATATAAAACATGGCATCTTTATACTGAGTTTACAGTATTGGTCTATGACATCTGGAAATAGACACAGTGAATAATTGATAAGAGGTACAGGTGTATTTTTACAGCCATAATTCTCATAATTGACCTGTTCCTATTCTGACAGGGTAAGCACAGGCTACCTGGTTAATTGATTCCAATTTTAGCAATACCTATATTGACCACTTCTAGTCCCAGATCAAATACTTTGATTTAAAGACACTTTATCACTGTACTTAAATGGAATGAACAGTCTTGCAGTTGTCAGCAAAGATGGATGACATTGTCCTTCTATGATATTTGTGAATAGGTATATATATTTAGGTGGATTTATAAGGCTCCTGTACTGTCTCATGTGCTCTGACTTTGGTTTTGTTACTGTCCTCTCTATCAACAATTGAGTGAAAACAAAATTGGAAGCTAATAATATAAACACTGCTGCATTGCATTAATGTTTAACTAAGAACTAGTGTTGCGATAAATGACATGGGCAGCTAATTGACACCAGGTTTGCTAATACAAAGGGGAGGGGCTATACTACTAATTCCAATTAATACCATTTTCTGCAACCAGCTCAGTGTAAGATGCCATCACCACCCACACCCACTATGCAAATTTCTCAATGCAGAGGTTGAAACTGCTTGATTTTCTAACCATATGAATTTCCACTCACTCCTCTTAATGACAAACCATCATCCCTGTCACATGGAGAAAGCTTGAAGAAAAGGCAAAAGTGTCAGGCAGAAGTTCTGCCCCATCCTACATGTAAAATGTAGCTGTGTAAGTTTTTGTGGTGACTGACTGCACATATACTCAGGGACATTTGAAGCACAGATTTGTGTAGTAGCGTAAAGGTATTTATTTGACCAAATGCCATTAACAAATCTGGGTTCTAGTTTAATAGGTTTTTTTATAAAACAGTTCTACTTGGCCAACAAGCAGGAAACTATAGTACATGAGCAGAACATGCCAACATTTCAATCACTGATCCAGGACAGCATTGAATTCTTTCACCCAAATTTGCAATATAAAATTTTGCTGCTATGCATTAACTTAAAACTAATGGTCCGTTGACTCAAGATATTGCCAAAACTTAATGCTGCACCTTCTTTATCGTCATAATTTTTGTTTTCTTGCCAGTGAACAAAATACAGTCTTGGCATGTTCTATGCACTATTTACACACCATGTAAAAATCATATAAAGCAGATGGCTTTTAAAAACTATGTTTGCAGTGAAATTTTAAGCCAAAGTTAATCTGGTAAAGAGGAACCAAGCCTTGGTCACTGTCAGTTAAATACAAAAACAGAACTATAAGTTAAAATAACATTCAAATTGTATAGCACAGGCTGTTGCAATATTTTTAAACAATATGTACAATATTACCCAGAGGCTATAGTGAATCAAACTGTAAAAAACCATAAAAATGCACTGATTTCCTAGCAAAATATCTGTACATTTAGAACAGCTTTATCTAAATATAACTACACATTATTCAAAACAAAAGAAAAATGCCAGTCACAGGAGCCAAATGCAAACAGGAAGTTCAATGGTTAAATACTATACAATAAACTTTACAATCAACATGGTGAGGCAATGCAACCAAGGAGATTAAAATAAGCCAAATGGGTATCTACTCGGAAAAGTACATGAATTTCTAATTGTTAATGTACAATTTTACACCTTTTGTGTGTCCAGTAACATTTCTACTCAGACGCTCAATAATACTGTTTAGTTAGGGGTTAATACCTTTAGTCATATCTACAAGGTTTATCCTCACGATGCATTCAATTTCTTTTGATATAAGATGGTACGGTATCTGTTGATCATTGTAGTTTGATCCGCAATGCTGAAATGTTGTTCTTTATTTAAATGACCAAATTCTACTCTGAATAACCATCTTGGTTAGATCATGCCCAATATAAAACTCTGCGCAATGCAAGTACAGTGTGTGGTCTTCAAATGAACACAAAAGAACATTAACTGCCTCTGCAGTTTATGGCAAGCTATTCCACATGCATTATTCCTTATCTCCACCGAACAACAAGCATCTCCACTCATTTTCTTGGCTTCAATAGTTTCATGTCAAATGTAAAACAGTTTAGAGATCACACTTAATTTTAGGTTACAACTTTGTTAAAATTTATTGTATATAATACTTATCAGTTATGTCATGTCAACAGTTACACTGCAGCAACATTGTGCTGTGTAGCTTGAGAGGAAATTTTACATTTAGGCACTTATCTTGGGCTGAATATATCTATTAGCCCACACAGACTGCCTGTGGTTCCTCCTCGTCTTCATCCCTGTTTCCAACAGCATGCCATTCTGGTAGTTACGTGGTAACAAACAAAGCATTCGTCATGCAGACACCATATCATTCAAACACACTCATACTCTCAACACTTTCCTTCTCCATCACAATGCCAATTCAGTGCTATTCACTGAACGCAAGTTTTGTTCATCAAAGCGTCTTCTCACACTTCTTCTCAACGCATCTGCACGCCTGTACGGTTGGTTCCTAAGATCTGTGTAAAAATGAAGTCCATGTTAAGATTGTAAAAACAAAGAAGAAAAGATCAACTTTAGTGAGAAGACAGTCTCACAAAGCAGCTTGTGCAGTGAGCAATCCCAGGAGGTATTTCAAAAGTGACAAATACGGCCATTCCTAGTACTCAGAAATTAGTAACTCCTATTATCCTATATTTGCCTTAAATGCTATTTTAATCAGGTGTTTTATTTTCATCTCAATGCCTTTAAATAATTAAAGTAACCAACCAATCCTGGATAAGCCAGATCATAAGGTGCACAAGGATCCAGCAAATGTGTGTTATGGTTCAGTAAATAGAGAAATTAAAAGATGGTGACTTTTCAGTAGGTAATTGCAAACAATTATTTCCACTTGGTTTTTTAATGCTTGGTTGTGCAGCAGTCCACTGTATGCTATTGCACTCTTTCAACCGTTCTAGCTCTGTTTTACTTCAATCCTGCGCATATTGTAGTTTGCAGATTTGCTATTAAATTATCTGAAGTATATGTACATTATTTTTTCTCCTTGCCTTCATTTTTTTTTTCTATTTTGGTAAGTCTCTGTTGTAGTTCTCTTTCCTTGGCTAAAAAAGCTGAATGTATTGGGCACTATCTGTTAATTGATTACCACATATGTTCTTAGTAAATCCAAAATTAAACTTTTAAGAATTCTTTCAGCAATTGCTACCAAATAGGTGAAGAAAAATGAGACAACTAGATGCCAAAACAGAAACTGCTGGAAAAGGTCAGCAGAACTGTTAGCACGTGCTGACAGAAAATAGAAACAGACCATTCAGATGCTCTCACTGCTGATTATGCAGAATTTTGAACTGATGAGAAATGAACTAATAGTGCTATAGCCCATTTGAGTCATTGCTCCTAGAATAATCTTTGAAGACTTAATACATCTCTTCCGTTAGAGAAACTCTGGAGAGGCAAGAGACTGCCCATCTTTAACAGGCCAGTTTGTGTTGCTTTTGGTCAGCCCTGCAAAATAGGGCTGTAATATCCTCTTGCTTTGTGGCACTATCCTATGTAGAAAACTGTAGAAATGAAGAAAAGATAAAAGATTTGATATTCCTTGTCTGTATGTGATCTCCTTAATGCTGTATCAAAATAATAGGAAGAATCTAATGTAACAAAACCCTTTCTGTAAACGCCCACCTCACATCAGAATATGATTTTCAACATCCCACCATAATGGGAAGGACGCCCCAGTAGTTTCAATAATGGCACAGGTATGCCTCTCCTCCAGAGTTTGATATCACATGAACGATCTAGTGAATGAAGTACAGGCCCACTGGACTTCCAGTGGTGGAGTGTGACTGATGGCTTTTCCACAGAATGTCTTTACACTAACGTGGAGTTCTAGTAAATTTCACGACCTTGGCACACTTGGAGTTATAATGCTCCTCTGAAGTACCTCGTATTGCTTAAGTACATTAAAGGTAAATAATATATACAAGTCCAAGTTGTTCAGCTAAACCCAGAGTGATCAGCAAACATGGCCTTACAGATCCTTTGTGTGGTCTATTTTCCTTATTGAATCTCAAATTGGTGCATTTAGTGTTGCAAAGGGAATGATTAGAATAGATCGTAGAATCCCTACAGTGTAGGAACGGGCCCTTTGGTCCAACAAGTCCATAGCAACCCTCAGAGCAGCCCAGACTCCTTTCCCTATAACCTGCCTAATCTACACATCCCCGAATACGACAGGCAATTTAGCATGGCCAATCCACCTAGCCTGCACATCTTTGGACTGTGGGAGGAAACCAGAGCACCCAGAGGAAACCCATGCAGGCACGGGAGAATGTGTAAACTCCACACAGACACACCCTGGAATCAAACCTGGGTTCCTGCGCTGTGAGGCAGCAGTGCTAACCACTGAGCCACCATGTTGCCCCTGAATGGTACTGAATGACTAGAATGGTACCTGTTTTTTCACAAAGTTAGTGACATTGATGAGGAACATTTAATCTGTAAGGTGGAAGGTCCTATCACTTGTTTCACCAGGTCACTGAGAATGAAAGAAAGCCCAAGCCCTGAAACATTCTTTCTTAAAATATTATGATAGGTAAATTAATGATACTTATAATGATATGTCACTCGTATCTGGCTTCTGTGATTCTAAATAGACCCCCCTTTCCTGTGATGCCCAAGGTCTTCTGCACCTGGCTGAGCAGAGCTGTGTCTGTGTCTCATTCCCTGAAGCTGCCCACAGCTGCTGCTTCTGCTTTGACCCACCTCATTCTGGTTATCACTCACTGTCAGCATCTCTAAAAAAATATAGTGGAAGATGTGTTTATAAGATATGAAGGTTTTTTTGCTGTGATGTCTCTGCTGGAAGGGTTGACTGCACTGATGTCACTGAACTTTCGTCATCTCTACTCCAAGTCAGCTGAAGAGGAACACTAAAGAGGTTATGCAAACTAGCCTTGATGAGCAAAACCTGTGCAGCATTGAGGCTTTACAAAGCTGTGGAGCTGTTAGCATGTGTCCGAAGAAGACTGCTTCCCATCCCCATAATTTACTGATTGCAGTATATTTTCATAGTCTTCACCAGGACTATGCATGATCCAAACTGCAATCCTGCAGTTGCTGTCTGATGCATTTTTTTCTCCATGCCAAACGAGATCTGCACTCCTGTGTGTGTGTCTTTTCTCAAGCAGTGTGTCTTCTCCAGCAGAGATAAAAGAAACACTGCACTTCTGGCCTCTGTGGCCAATGCCTGCAGTTCATTTACTTAAACAGTTATATATAATTGGGTGCTGGCATGTGCTTGGAAGCACTATGGTTCTGAGTCTTGCTGATCCAGAACACACGTTTATCCCATGTTCAGGAACAACAGGCACCTTTGTGTGTATCAACTCACGATGAAATACCCAGAGGGATGTTATGAGGGTCTGGCATTTTACTTAAGTTGCCAGAACAAACAGAGGCAACAAAGCTTTTGCAGCACTGAACCTAGTTTCTCCTCATTACACTTTAAAAAAGTTTGGTCCCTGCCAGGCTTGTTCGGAAGGTGCCTACCCCTGCCAGCCTCCTGAAAGAAGATCTTTTTCCTGCCCCTTATTACCTCAAGAAGGTCCAACAGTCAAAGAATTGAAGGCCAGTCTAATCCTAAACGTTAACCCTCTGCTTTCCCACTTTCAGCAAAAGTGCATCTGTCTTTTTAGTCAAGTAGCAGCCATAATTAATGGTTACCATGCTGTGTTTAAAAAGGCCCTGCACTTGTGAAAGTATGCAACTGAAGCTAATTTGCAGGACACGTCTATGAAAAGCTGGGGCTCTGGTTGCTGCCCCCACCAATCCCATCCCTACGGGCAGTAATGACACCTAGAAACAGTATCAAAATCAGTTTCCTGATCAAGTGTTAGCACCATTTTCTCAATTTTCTACCAAGCAGAGATGAATTATCACAGAAACTAACATCTAGATAGCTGCAGTCCATTGTTACTCAAGACTCCATTTGAAAGAAAAAAAACTAATCCATATAATAATTTTCTTTGGTAATTACAAACTGATAAAAGTCTAATTTTCTGTGTTATCGTAAGGATATTTTACAGGATTCTGCCATAGTATAGCTGTAGCAAGAAAAAGCAATGCTTGCCAGCTTTGTGCGTCCTCCACCACCGCTGTGTAAGAAACATTCCTTACCCTCGAGGGACAATTTGGAAATTTAGTGATATTATTCTTCTTTAGAGCTAAACAGAAAAAAACACAAAGGATGGTTAAATTTTTAAAGAGAGAGGGAATAAATAATTTTAATTCTAATGTTCCAGATTTCCAGTGCAGGTTAGCCATTGCAGCAGAAGAGCTGCTGCAGAAGTTAGAATAGATTTGACAGTTGTTGCAGATACAGCAGAAGCAGAGAAGGCAGAGTCCACGTTCACAATTCAGTTCAGTTGAAACAAATTCACAAGCTGCTTTGAAGACTGACTTCAACAAGACAGGACATGACATAACACAATGCAACAGAGCTATACAAATCATCATAATTTCCAAATTGGTAGAAAGTAACATAAGAGTTTCATTAAATGATCATTGAAAATTGGTAAGATCACCAAAATTGTTTTTTTTTTCAAATGAGAAATCAGTTAGAATAGAATGTAAATTTGAGATGGACATGTATTATTAGTATTAGATGAACTGCTTTAATGATCATGTTTAGTTTTGATTCTTGACCAGAAGTCATTCAATGCAAGCAATTGATTGAATTCATTCATTGTGCAAATGCACATTTACATACAAGCCAGAAAACAACAGCATACACTGGAAAATTACGATAGCTTAAGTCGTGTGTAGTAAAAATGACTGGAGTCAGAATAGTCCGCAAGCAAGCAAGCAAGATTATTTAAAAATACTTTCCAATTCATGCACTAGTTTCACACATTAAACCCACAAAAATACTTTCATGCAGAGAAATTATACCATTTCCATTCACAGCACCCAACATTTAATTAACAATATCAGCAGAGTTACAATAAAAACAAAAAGCTCAAGCATGGTGTAGCAATGAAGTAAGGTACAAGAACAACAGCCAATACAATAATACCATTCCAATGCATTTAAAACAGCCAGAATGCACAATAAAGTCATCAGTGACTTTAAAACATGCAGCTTTAATGGAAATGAGCCAGAACTATTCCCAAAATGTAACACATTTCCTAATGCTTTGAGGTACTTGACATGGCCAGAAAAGGAGGAGTAGGTATTTTGTTTTGTAAAAAAGCAACCTTTAAGACCTTCAGTTGTTAAAATGTAATATTTTAGTAATGGGAATCTTCAGAGGAAGCTGATTCACAGAAGAACCGAGAGCCACGTTTGGCTGTTCGGGCTGTAAAGGGCACGGTCTTCAGCACTGCATGGAAGATAACAGCCAAACAAACAAAGAGGAAACAGTAAGAAGCAAACAAACTAATATACTAGTATACGGTTAGTTGACAACTAACTTGACATACTGCTACTTCAGACACTCAAAAAAATATAGATTTTGTTAAAAAGCATTGAGAAAAATCAATTTATGGAGTCTGTAAATCTCACTGACAAGCTATGTATTAGCATCCAGTTTGAAGAGTTAACGTAAAACAAACATTACAGTGTTACATCATGCATTTATTAAATCAAGCAGTTAAAGAGCTTCCAACAACAAAAATCACCTGGTGTTAGGTTAAGATATTAATTGCAATGAGTAATACAGCAAATGTTAAAGGTATATGGGATATTATTAACTTTTGACAATAATGGTGTAAAACAGGCAGTATCAAAATCCGTCACGACACTTGGTCGTGAAGTATCCAAGTCATCCATTTTACACTATTGGAGAAAAAGTTAAAATAGCCCATTGCACTTAACTGCAATCTGGAATGAAGTTCTAAAGCCCTAAGTTCATTTTAGTGTATACCCACTCCTTGTTTGTGATATTTTTAAATTAAAAAGTGGGGTATAATGTGAAGCCATTCTCTTAAAATTATTCCAATTTACAACAATGTCTGAAATTTTATACATTTTGTTAAAAGAATTAATTGAATTTGCGGTGTGTATTTTCGGGACCAATTCTGAATGCATTCAACAACTAGTGATAAGATAGATGCACACCATTGTGAAGGCAATAACCCTTTCACTTTAGTTATTGACCTCCATTAGGAGATTAAACACATTATTGAACATAATAACTTGAGTGGTTTTCAAGTTAAATCTTCCCAAGTCTGAATCTGATGGTATCACTGTGGAACTACAGGAATGAAGTCATTGTTGAAAATATTTGTCCCTGGAGGGTTTCTCCTGACTCAACTCCTAACAGCCAGCATTAAACGCTGTTAGTGGAGGCCTGGCACTGGCTCAGTTACTTCCTACCCCAACTGCTGTTTTTTAGGTCTGCTATGTACTCGATTCTATTAGATACAAACGTATGCAGTCTTGACAATCATCCACCCTTCCTGATGTGGGCCACAAGGTGGACCACTGCTTGATGACTTGAAATGATTTCCTTGCATAAATTTTGTTCAGTTTCCCATCAAGGATATATCTCCTGTCAAAACAAAATGTGGCACTGGCAAATTGTGAGGATGTCGTTGGCTATGATCATCCTGCCCTCCTGGATGATACAAGATAGACAAGTTATCATGAGGATAGAAAGGGAAAAAGAACACAGAAGTCAATAATGCCATTTACCACCATGTTTTCCTTAAGTGTAGATGTCAGGTGCACTTAGTTGGAAAATTTACATTCCTATGTTTTGCATCATTGTGTATGGACTTGTATTTGCTTGCACAGGAACACTGAAGAGAATCAGAAGTTGCAGTAAAGTTTAGTCTCATCTTTGATGGCAAGACTGACTCTCCTTACCTGTAATGATATCCTCAATGGCACCATCTTTTCCTTCATAGACCTGTCTGTGCTCTCTGACTTGTTTTCTCCTCAGCTCTGCAATTAACTCCTGCTGTTGTCTCTTGGTTTTATGTGACGGGGACTGAAATTTAATGAAACAAGAGCATTAGAAACAAACTGGGTGTCTTAACATCATCGCTAAATGTTCTGCCCAAGCATTCTTTACCCAGATTTTTATCACTCAGGACTTGCAGAACATTGAAGTTTACATATTCTTTCAAAATCCAGAAATACTTTAATGCCATTAAGTTAGGATATAGGTACTGACTCCATAGGCAGGGATACCAATCAAGTGAACTGATTTGTCTTAGATGTTGCTAAGTCTTTTCACTTTAGCTGCAGCTAACTCCCATTATATACTGTGGTACACTTGATTTGTGTCTTGGTGTAGAATGTAGGGGAAGTGGTAGAAGAACAGGAGATGAGCTAGCAGAAGGTGCAAAGTACTTCGTCTATGTCTGGGCACAACATTGACTAGGGTGATCCAGTTCAATACATGACAATGGCAATCCTGATCATGTACATGGTGTGACAGCCAGAGATGACAGGCCTCTGAAGAGCAAGAAAGAGAGGTTGGGTTTTCTGCTGTGCAAGATGGTCATTAACTGCACATATATAGCAGCAATGTTACTCACTATGTGACAGCCCAAATGTGGATGTTGTACAGTTCTACTGTAATCTGATATAGGCTTCATCACTGAAGAATCATGAATGGTTCTGAAATCCAGATAAAGCCCCATTCTTACATGAGAATAAAGTAACATCATTGATGAAGCAGTTGAAGGCGGTTGGATTAAGGACACTTGCCAACAATTACTCACCTTATAATAATCCTAACTCTTTTGTGTCTGGTAGAACTCTGTTCACTGGAGAATTTCCTTTTTGTCCCTTTCACTGATAAGTTTGCTGAAGTGGCTTTCAAAACTTTTGGTTATTCGGTTTATATAATATTCAACTCCTGTTTGTTTCTAACTGTAGGTGAGTCAATTTATTTATCAAATAATTACTATAAATTGCATGGATAGAAACTGTTCCAATTCATGCACAAGTATTTTTGAGATAAAGTCAACTAACTAGCCTACATAAAAATGGTGAGGGGAGGTGAATTTTCCACTAGTTTTACTAATATACCGGATTTTCCAGTATATTACATTAATTTTTGAAAGTTTAAAATTCACAGAGGACTAGCATAGTGGCTATGTTGCTTGGGACAGTAATCTAGAAACCTAGATTAATGATCCAGAGGCATAAGATTACATAATATCAGAGAAACTGGGAAATTGAATTCAGTTTATTAAATAAATCTAGAATTAAAAAACAAATATCAATAAAGGTGACCATGATCTACCAGACTGTAGTAAAGATACATCTTGTTTGCAAATATTCAGGTAAAGGAATCTGCCATCCTTATTTTTACACTCCACTATATGGGAAGCCAGATGCATAACAATGTGGTTAACTCTTCAGTAATTTCTGAAATGGCTTTATTAGCCACTCGTTTGCACCAGAATGTTAAGTAGGGTAGCCTAGATGCTGAATATTAAGAAAGGAATTCCATATTCAGTCATCAAGTTCCTCACTGCTACCAGTGGGGATTTCAAAACACACACTTTTGAACAGCAGGTGGACACAGTCAGTCTTAAAGAATCATAATTTACAGTCATTGCCTCCAACTACTCCATCACCATTCCTCAGTATCTTAGCGTAAAAAACTTGGTGCAGGGCTCAATGTGCTGAAAGGTCACCTCTGGGCTGTATGACAATGAATCAATATGACCTGTTCTATCACCGAAAGTGGTACACAATCAGGAGGTAGATGCCTTGAGATCCTCACCACTGACTCCTGACTCCATGATGTCTCATGGCACCAGGTCACAAACTGGCAAAGAAACTACCTGCTGGTTGTCATCTACTGCTCTCCTTCAGCTGATCAATCAGTTCTCCTCTTCATCGAACAGCATTTCTAAAGCACCAGAGTACAAAATATACTGTAGTAGCCTCTCAAGTGGCTTGGTAGCACCACCCATGCTAACCAGTCTTCATGGAAAAGGCTGCCAGACTGGAGCTGCAACAGGTGGTCAGAGAATTAACATGTCAACTCTGAAAAAGACTGCAGATACTGTAAATCAAGAACAAAAACAGAAATTGCTAGAAAAGCTCAGCAGGTCTGGCAACATCTGTGGACAGAAATCAGAGTTAATGTTTCGGATCAACTGACGTTCCCCAGAACTCAAGGGGTAACCTCCATGATCTAGTTCTCATCAATCTACCTGTTGCATGCACATCTGTCAATGATAGTGTCAGTAAAAGTGACGATCACAGTGTCCTTGTTGAGATAAAGAGATAATAGGAACTGCAGATGCTGGAGAATCCGAAATAACAAGGTGTGGAGCTGGATGAACACAGCAGGCCAAGCAGCATCTTAGGAGTAGGAAAACTGATGTTTCGGGCCTAGACTCTTCATCGATAAATCCTGTTTTTACACCAAAGACATCATTGCTTGTGTTGTTGCATGGCTCAAACACCATCCTAATTGGGACAGATATAGAACAGATCTCTCAATGGTTGGAGTCACACCTAGCACAAAGAAAGAAGACTGTCATTTTGGAGGTCAGTTATCTCAGCCCCAGTCCATCATTGCTGGAGTTCTTGACGGGAGTGTCGTAGGTCCAACCATCTGCCTCTGCTTCATCAATGACCTGTCTGACAGGATAGGCATGACCATCTCCAATAACTGAGTCTATCCACTTGTTTTTCCAATGAGAAAGCATTATGATCATCAAATCTTCCACCACAGATACCCTCAGGTATCTCCCACTGTGGGGAGTGGGGAGGGCATGCAGGGAGGGGGGAGGTCAATTGCACCAGCCATATATATACCAAAACAAAAGAACAAGTTAGAGGTGAGATAGACTGGAGTGAATGATTCTTCCTCTGAATTATAATACTTTTTCATTATCCATCGGATATGAGTTAGGAGTGCAAAGAAATAATTTCTACTTACCTAGGTGAATGCACTCAAGAAGCTCTATGTCATCCAAGACAAGGTAATGCTTGACTGGCACCCTACCAAACACCTTACCAAACACCTTAAACATTCATTCCCTCCGCCACCAGCAAAAGGTGGCAACAACTTCTGTAATATGCAACACACATGCAGTATCTCATCAAAGTTCTTTTAACTGCACTTCTCAAACTTGTGACCTTTGTCCTTCTCCCTGTGACAACAAGTGACAACAGGCCTCTTGCCAGCTCTATTCCAAGTCACATACCATCTTGACTCTGAAATATATCACCATTCCTTCCTTGTCACTAGGTCAGAATCCTGGAATGCCAAATCTAACAGTATTGTGTGTGTGTACTTACACTGCATGACTGCTGTAGTTGAATCAGAAGGAGTACAATCACCTTTGAGGACATTGAGGGATAGGTAACAAATTTTCACTTGATCAGTGATGTCATCATCTCACAATGAAATAAAGATAAATTATGAATCATAGCCTCAGCCAACATCACTTTACCTTATCATCCTGCTGTTCCAATGCACTTTCCTGTTCAAGGATTTTATTCAAAAGTGCCTGCTCCTGCTTCTTTCGTAGCTCATTGTCCTGATCTGCTTGCTATTAAAAAAAAATCCACAGTTTGACTTCTGTTTTTTCAGCCTGTTCCCTACATTCACATCTTAAATGACCAACCAATAGGGTGACTCAGTGATTATGAGTATTACTGGCTACACAGCAGTATTATTGAAATCTTTGAACTGGAATTGTTGATTTGACTACCTCTTGTCACCAGTCCCTTTGCTTGCTACCCAGGGTAAATAGACGTCATTTCACAGTAATACCAAGGCTCCAGTTTAAAATGCATTGTTACATTGAGTAATTTTGGCGTCAGAATATTTGCCCTCAGATCACCTACCCTTACAATTAATTTACATACAATTGTGAGGCTATAAATTATGAAGAATTACAAAGTGACACAGGAAACCAAAAATTCAAAAGTTGTTCTTTACTGCATCTGGAATAATTTGATGCAACTCCAACTCTTTGTGGAGGTACTGTCATTACTGGACAGTAAGGTGAACTAAGTCACCCTACAGGTCTATTGGAGACATGCCACCTCAGAATCTTTACCACCCAATATTAATGATAATCATTTCATAATTTATCACCTTCATTGTAAACTGGGAAGGAATGATTAAAAACAAGGCACTGTTAAAGCAGTAATGTTAGGAAAATGGCACAAGGCATTTGAAAGTACAATTATAATCATTTAACATCAAACATATCAGTGTCACATCCACAATCCATATCAATTCTTGCAGGATCATTTGCGATGGTGAACATATGAAAGGCTCTTACCCTGTATGACTTCACAAATCTCACAATTACAGGGAAGAAGACTGATGGAGGGGTTGTCTTTGTATTCTCACCAAAGTATTTAACCACTTCATCAAACGCATCCTGTATAATAACATAAAATGTGAAATATTAGCACTAAAATGGCAAAACTTCCACAAGTGTAAAAAGTTAGGAAAAAAAAAGTGTCAGAATTAAAATACTGAAGTACTTATGGTGCTTTCCTGATATACCCAACAATTTAATTCCATTTATATCACCCAAGAATGTTTAACATACAGACACATAGTTATCTTTCAGTGCAGAATTATGGCCAGTGAACTGGAAACCAACGTGTTCTAACTTTAAAACCTTGACTAGTCCATTATTTTACCTCCAGGCTAAATATGTTATACAAACGCCGTTCTTAAACCACATGAATATATTTTGGTACATGCAGAGCAATACATCTCAAATAACCTGAAGAGGAGATTGGAATAAAACTGGACTGCAGAAAATAAGCTAAGAATAAACAAAACTGTTCAGTTAAAACTAATATTTTATCATGATCACATATCCTTTATACTGTGTACATTTCAAGCCGTAGTATAACGAGTGCACAGTCTCTGTTCATGTCAGAATTACATCAAAAACATCATCCTTGTTTTAGTTTAATTATGTAACTTAAACTAGGCATGTTATTTATTATTTTGTTCACATTTTTAAGTATTTCTCCATTAAAGATGTCAACCTTGGCTCAGTAATCATGTTTGTGCCTCCAATTCAGAAGATCATAGATTCAGAACTCCAGTGGAGTAGTGAGAGAATTCTGCACTGTCAGACATTCCACCTTTCAGATTGATCTGAAAGATTCTGTGGAATTATTCAGTTGGCAAAAAAGTTTATTTATTACACTGGCTAGCATTTATCCCTCAGACGCCTCTAAACCAGATCATTCTGTCACTTATCATATTGCTGTTGGTTGGACTTCAATCTGTATGAATTGTTTGCCATTTTTGTCTTCCACTGAATACTGGTGACACTTCAAGCCCTTTATTAAATGAAAAATGGGACTGATATTATGATAAAATACACTACATAAATGAAAATTTCATCATTTACCTGAATACAAAGTTCCATTAAGGCCACTCCCACTCTTACATTGTTTTGTCTTATCTAGTTTATTTGTATGCATTTTCCAAATCCCAAAATGTTTACCTTCAAACCTCAAATATAATTCAGACACATGCAAATCTTCTACAGATGGCAGTGAACATTTAACAATGCCCATGCTTCCCTAATGCATTGAATTCTGCATTGTCATAGCAAAACACACATAACAATGGTAATTTTTCTTACCTTCTTTAAGGTGGATCAAATAAATCCACCATGTAAAATTATAGCAGTCAATTCATCCTAAGGACATCTCTAATGAGCAAACACTACAGAAGATCATTTACAAGCTGATGGAGGCTCAATCTGATGTGGTTTGCAAGTATGACTGGTCATTCCACATTTGATTGAAAGTATTCCCACCATTAGTAAGTACAAGCTATCCAGGTTTAAATCTGCCTCATAAATAAGGTTACACAAGCATTGAGCTCTCCCTTCATTTTAAACATTACAACAGGGGCTCTATTAAAAGATAAGCATGTCCAGATTATTTGGATACAGAGAGTCACATGAAACAAAACTTTAACTAAATAGAGATATCTTTTGATGTACAGAGCCATCTGCTGTTGATAAAAGAGGTTACAATTTCAAAGCAAGGATGTGTTTGAGCTACTGCTTTAAGTGCCTTCCTGTGAAGTCAGTGGCAGGCATTAAAAAACTTTTCACTGCAACAGGGTGTCTGCCCACCCAGTGCTGTCATGTGGGTGTTCTAGGATTTCAACCCAGCAACAGTGAAGGAACGTAGGAACAGTTCCAAGTCGGGATGGTACGTCACTTGGAGCCAAGTTGCAGGTGCTGCCTACATTCTTCCTGGTGTCAGAAGATTCTTGGGAAGTTCCTGCGGTGCATTGTACAGATGGTACTGCCTCTCTGGGGAGGTGAATGGAGTGAATGCTGTAGGTGATGTAGGGGATTCAATCACGTAGACTGCTGTGTGCTGAATGGCACTGAGTTTCTTCAATATTGTTGGAGTCATACCTACTCAGGCAAGTGGACAGTATTCAAGCACAGTGATAATGGGAAATGCAGATGCTGGAGAATCCAAGATAACAAAGTATGGGGCTGGATGAACACAGCAGGCCAAGCAGCATCTTAGGAGCTCAAAAGCTCCTGAGATGCTGCTTGGCCTGCTGTGTTCATCCATCTCCACACTTTGTTATCTAGTATTCAAGCACACTTGTGATTTGTACTTTGTTCATGGTGGACAGTCACTGAGCAGACAAGAAGTGAGTTACTTACCACTGAATTCCCAGCCTCTGAACAGCTCCTGTAGCCACAGTATTTATATTGCTAGTCAAGCTCAGTTTCTGGTCAGTAATCCCCATGAACATTACGGGGCAATAGTTAGTTTCTTGCTTATGTAGTGTGAATGTTACTTGCAACTTATCAGCCCAAGCCTGGATGTTGTCCAGGACTTGTTGCATGTGGAAACAAATTGGTTCCGTATCTGAGGAACTATAAATAGCGTTGAACATTGTGCACAAGGTTGAACACAGTGAACATACTTACTTCCAGGAGGGAAGGTCATTGATGAAGCAGCTGAAGATAGGTAGGACAAGGACACTACACTGAAGAAATTCTGTAGAGATATCTGGGGCTAAGGTGATTGACCTCCAACAACATCTGCCATCTTCCTTTCTGTTAATTATGGCTCCAACCAGTGGAGGTTGTTCTCCTGATTCCCAAATGACAGTAGCTTTCTCGGAAAACCACATTTGGTGAAATATTGCCTTGATGTCAAGGGCTGTCACTCTTATCTTGTTATGCTGATAATACCATAGAATCAATGTCAGCTGCAGTAGCTTTGAAAGTACAGAGAAAATCTGAAGGGTCCCGAACCAAAACATCAACTTTCCTCCTCCTCTAATGCTGCCTGGCCTGCTGTGTTCCTCCAGCTCCACACAGTGTCATTTCTAAATCCAGTATCGGCAGTTCTTTCCATCTCTGATCCAGGTCCACTGCTGTTTGTGGAAGACAGTTCCAAATCTCTATCACCCTTTCTGTGTCGAAATGCTTCCCAACATCGCTCTTGAATTGTCTGGCCTAATTTTCAGACAGTGTCCTCTAGTTCTAGAATTCCCAACCAATGTAAAAAGTTTATCTATCCTGTCATTTCAATGGTAACAGCTTGAAGACTTTGATCACGTCACCCCTGTAACCTTCTAAATTTGAGAGGAAACCAGCCTAATTAGTATAGTCTCTCGTCGTAACTTATGTAGGGGCTTCAGTAACGTAAATAGAGGCTTAAGCTTGAGGATGTTACAGAGATCTTGTCCCTGGTGTGGTAAGTGAGGTGGAAGGAGGACGACTTTGCTTCAGTTGATGGTGGGACACAAGATTACATTTTGCGAATTAAATAGTTAGCCATGTTAGCTGTCATTCCAAGTATAAGAGATCATTAACACGGGGCAATTAAAAAAAATGTTCTGGGTGAAAAAGCTGAAATCTCAATCCACTCACAGCTAACGAGGAGACAGTATCAGCAATAGTGCACACTTCCAGCAGTACCAGGATTGCTTTAGGTAAGAGTTGCCATTCTGCGCTTTAGTACCCATTGTATAAAGCAATTTAACTTAATAGCAACCCTTTACTTTGCTATTATTAGAATCACATAACTATCATTGTTAGATAACTAAACTCTTTAAAGGTGATGTTTGGGCTGATGCTCAAACGGTCATTTTCAGATAGTACAGGTCTGGAAACGAAAAAGTAGCCTTTGATATTCCATCTATTTAAATCAATGTATGATGAGCTAGGTGCTATGACCCCATATATTCCTGGTAGTGCTTCTCAATGGGGAAATCACCAAAAAAGTATTAAAGATAACAACAGGAGAACACAACAGCAACATGTCAAGCACTCAAAGATATACGGCTGGTAGCACTGAGAGCAATAAATCTGATCTTAACAAGTAAATGGTGCTGGGTGTCGCACGTTAAAGCGGTCACGACTACAAGACTTACAATGGCCACTGTGAATGGAGAGGATTTTTCTTAGTTGCATTCCACTTTTATCCAAATTAAAGAGAAATAAATTAACATTTAGATTCACATTGTATAACAATTATAGGTTCAGCTTAAGTTCATACTCAGGGCAGCACAGGTATTTAATTACTCACAATGTTGTCAGCAGACATCAGCAAGCGGAACTCTTAATGGCTAGCATGTTTATAATTTGACTATCAAAAGTGAAGGTAACTAGAGGAAAGATTTCTTGCCTGTGATATTTTTGCATCCTCCTGCAATTTTTTCAATTTTCCTTCATTGGCATTCAGAAATTCTTTTAGCACAACATTATGTTCATGCATTGTGTATTCCCGCTTTGTGAGATCCATCCCTCTTTGGAGCTCTTTAACATCCAGTAAGACATTCTCAAGGGACACTGGTTGAAACACCAAAACGAGACAGAATTAACAATGCAACAATGGCTCAAATGTTACGTGTGCAATTAGATGCTGCGATGCATATATGTCTGATGATGATGACACTTGGATCAAAATTACTTAAAAACTACAAATAAAAATAAACATTTTTCTGAACACCCCAGATACTAGTCCATTTTCTCTCTAACAAAAAAACAGAGCTTTCGTTAAAAAAAAGTTTTCTTGGCAAAATTCCAAATTGAAAAGATTTGATTGCAAAGGTACTGATTTTTCTCCAGATTTAACCTTGTCTTTTTCGATCCAATTTTTGTCTGCTTGTTCATACTAAAAAACAATCTGAAATGCACCCAGAGAAAAAAAATTGTTTCTAAAATCAGCAATAAAACTGACTTCAAGAATCCTTGTTGACGTATTTACTCACTGTCATGCAACAAGCATGCAATCTCTATGTCACAACAACACAATGGATCTTCAATTTTAAAAACAGAAATATTCTGACACATATAATGTCATCTAGTTTCGGAGCCTTCACTGTGTTTTAAATCACGAGATACAATGTAAATTTCCACATGACTCCTCAGGCAGCAAATGGTGTTGTGATCAAAATGAAGCATCAGCCGAACATAAATTCCTTCCTAAGGGAGGGAATAGACTAAAAGGATTCAACATCAGGCAACGACAAAGCACCTAGCTCTGTTTGCTCCTGTGCACATCCAGGGGTCTAGTTCAAAGCCCGTGCTGGTGCAGGTCTGGGAACAATTCATTTTACTACTTACTCATCTATAGTAAGTGAGAGAGCACATAATTTAACAGAAACATCCCTCAGTACCTGCAGCTGCTTTCTCCACATAGTGGAGCTCATTGTAGAAGAGGGATACATCGGGATACTTCTCCTTGATAACATTTGCAATGTAATGTAACAAGGTCTGTTTGCGATCTGTTGACTTTGTGTCTAAAAGCTACCAAAGGAAAATAATAAAGGAAATAATTAGGCTTTAATCATTCAATATATAGATAAATCTTACAAGCCATTGAAGTTTTCAACGCATTTTCACGTTTAAGCTTTATAATCATTAATTTATAATGTAGATCTCTTACCAGGTCTAAGCTCTGCAATTTAAATCCATACACAGCTCCCCTCTTACTGCTGTTCATGTAGTTGCCTAGAGCCAATATTATCTGCAGAAGGATGGAATAATTAAATTACTGACCTTTGACATATCTGGACAAGTAGGAAACTTGTGATTTATTATAATGACTTGTTAGTGATAATATTGTGAATAATTAATGGTTCTGTACACCTGGTAATGGCCACCATTCTATATTCAGGTAGTGGCAAATGGATTTATATTAATGTTTTAGAATTTTAACATGAACTTCACAGCTGCTATACATTTTTTATTGGTTTTGCCTGTCCAAATTCATCTGATCTTTTAACATAGGATATTTTCGGATGCTGAAACCTCCTTAATTATGTAAGATATTATAGTGTTTTCAGCACTGCCTCAACATAGCACTTAAATTCACTTCCAACTAAATACAAATCAATCATTCTGTCACTTGGTGACTACTGGCACTTCTAAACCTCTTTCTTTTGGCACTGCTCATGGCGAGGTAGAAGAATGTTCCAAGTTTGAGAGTGGGGGTGAGAATCAGTGAAGTCATCAACAGTGGCAAAACTTTTATTTTAGCTATGAAAACTTCGATTCAATTTAAACGGTGACAGCTTATTGAATGCATCTAAAATGTACTTAAACGTGAGTCTTTTAACACAGATGACTGCGATTCCCCCATAACTTCTCTCAGTAGTATGGGCTTACTGGGCATTAATGTTCTGCTACATAGATGGGATGATGTTAAAAATGATCAAATATTTTTAAATCTTTGCATAAACGTTCATTGCAGAACAGTAATCAAGAATTATTTTATGCAGAGGCTAATGATTGGCAGCTACTTGTAAATTCTATCCTGAAGAAGCGGAGGGAAAGTGACTATGGAAAAATGCTGAGATGCCAGAGATCTTAAGTAAAAACAGAAATTGCTGGAGAAATGGAACGGTTCTGACAGCCTCCGCGAAGAAAGAGGGTTAAGATTTCAAGTCCAATATGACTGCTTTGTAAGAGGAACTGACTGTGGCTGAGATATTTAAAGTGAAACTGTGTGTGGTGGGTGTTGGATATATCATCATACTTGCCAACACCTGGTGGAATGCAATTATGTGATTTTCAACTCATTATTTATGAAAGTGAGATGTTGCCTCTGTTAGTTGGAGAATCACATGTCGGGTACTGAGCCAGAGGTTCTTGTGAACGTTCCTATTCCATTGTATTGAAAGGTTAGTTGAACAGCACTTGACTCGTTGTAAGTCAGGAACTTTTAAGAAACCTGAGGTGGTCAGCCCCAAGAGCCCAAAAATGTCTGCCAAAATAAAAATTGCTGGCTCCCAGGTTCTCTGTGGCTGCCCTGCAGAAGCCACTAGAATAAGGTTCCCAAGAAAAGGTCCATACAATTATCAGGGGATGGTATGAAGAAGCTATCCCATCCAGAATCAGCACAGTGCCATTTGCTCACACAAAGGGTTGGTAAGTCGTCCCACAAGAGTACCTGCACTCCACAAGGCTTAGTTTTTTTCTCTGCTACCTCACCATCACAGAGGCACCCAATCTCACTCTGTCATTGCACAAGAATCACCCAAACAGGAATAGCTTGCAGGCCTCAGCAGTACATGCATGATGTGTACTCAAGGGCTCACAATCACTTCATCCTTTCAAACTATACTAATTCTTTCTAGGCACTATGCATTCTACTCACTCACAGTTCATCACCTGCCATGATTATGCATGTTCTCAAATTGCTTTTGCATCCTTTTCAATCACACTCAATACCCATGTGTGCAAGTGCACCCAGTGACGAAGGAAGCATAAATGGATCAGTTAATATCCTTGCAATCGGCCTTTCGCAGGTGGACTATTCTGCATCTTCCCCAATCAATTGTTCCTCTTCTTCAGGCATTAGCAACACCGAGCACCCAGGTTCAGTGCAAGAGTTCACAACCAGAACAAGAAAGGAGCAGTCACCTTGTTGGGGTTTTTTTACAGACCTCCTAACAGTTGCAGAGAGTGGAGGAGTGGATTGGGAGGCAGACACTGGAAAGTTGCAGAAGTCACAGGGTTGTAGTCATGGGTGACTTCAACTTTCCAAACATTGATGGGAAACATTTTAGTTCTAATATTTTAGATGGAGCAGATTTTGTCCAGTGCATTCAGGAAGGATTCCTGACACAGTATGTAGATAGACCAACACGAGGAGAGACCACTTTGGATTTGGTGCTTGGCAATGAACTGGGCCAAATGTTAGACCTGTTGGCAGGAAAGCATTTTGGCGGTAGCAATCATAACTCTGTTACTTTTACAATAGTCATGGAAAAGGACAGGTACAGATATCAGGGTAAGGTTTACAATTGGGGGAAGGGTAATTACAATTCTGTGAGGCAAGAACTGGGTAACATAAATTGGGAACAGATGCTGTCAGGGAAGAGCACTATTGAAATATGATTGGAAAAGGAGATTGTTTAAGGAATGCATGCTGCGTGTGCTCGATGTGTTTATCCCTAGCAGGCAGGGAAGATGCAGTCGAGTGAGGGAGCCTTGGTTCTCAGGAGGGGTCGAACGACTGGTTAAGAGGAAGAAGGATGCCTACATAAGGTTTAGGAAACAAGGAATGGAAAAGGCTCTAGAGGGATACAAGTTATCCAGTAAGAAGCTGAAGAAAGGGCTTAGAAGAGTGACAAGGGGGATTGAGAAAACCTTGGCAGATAGGATCAAGGAAAACTCCAAGGCTTTTTAAACTTACATGAGGAATAAGAGAATGACTAGAGAAAGGGTAGGGCCAATCAAGGATTGCAAAGGCAATTTGTGCACGGAGCTTAAAGAGATAGGACAGGTCCTTAATGAATGCTTTCCTTCGGTATTCACAACTGAGAGGGTCCTAGTTGTAGACGAGGACAGCGTGATGGTAGGCTAGAGAAGGTCGATGTTAGCAAGGAAGATGTGCTAGGAATTTTGAGGAAGTTGAAGATAGCTAAGTCCCCCAGGCCTGATGGGATTTATCCAAGGATTCTATGGGAAGCGAGGGAAGAGATCGCAGGATCTTTGACGATGATCTTTTCTTCCTGGCTGTCCATGGGTATAGTGCCGAAATCTTGGAGAGAGGCAAACGTCATTCCCTTGTTCAAAAAAGGGAATAGGGATAACCCCGGAAATTACAGGTCAGTTAGTCTTACTTCAGTGGTGGGCAAATTATTGGAAAGGGCTCGAAGAGATAGGATTTATAATCACTTGGAAAAGCACAGTTTGATTCGAACCTCATTCAATTCTTTGAAGAGGTGACCAAACATGTGAACCAAGGTACAGCAGTAGATGTGGTATACATAGATTTAAGTAAGATGTTTGATAAGGTTCCCCATGATAGGCTCATGCAGAAGGTAATGAGGCATGGTGTAGGGGGAAATGTGGCAGATTGGATTCAGAATTCACTGACCCTTAGAATACAAAAGGTGGTAGTGGACGGAAAATATTCAACATGGTGCTCAGTTACGATTGGTGTACCACAAGGATCTGTCCTCGATCCTCTTCTATTTGTGATTTTTGTAAATGATTTGGATGAAGGATTGGAAAGGTGGAATGGCAAGTTTGTGGGCGATACAAGGGTGGGTCGCGTTGTGGGCAGTGCAGAGGGCTGTTCTAGGTTACGAAGGGACATTGATAGGATGCAGAGCTGGGCTGAGAAGTGGCAGATGGAGTTTAATCCTGAAACGTGTGAGGTGATTCATTTTGGAAGGACAAACTTGAAAGCAGAATATGGGTTTAACAGAAAGATTCTTGGCAGTGTGGGGGAACAGAGGGATCTTGGGGTTCATGTTCACAGTTCCCTGAAAGCTGCCACCCAGGTGGATAGAGTTGTTAAGAAGGTGTATGGTGTGTTAGCTTTCATTAATAGAGGGATCGTGTTCAAGAGCCGTGAAGTCATGCTCCAGCTATGCAATACCCTGGTTTGGCCACATCTGGAGTATTGTGTCCAGTTCTGGTCGCCTCATTACAAGAAAGATGTATAGGCATTGGAAAAGGTGCAGAGGAAATTTATCAGGATGTTGCCTGGAATGGAGGGAAGGTCTTACGAGGAAAGGTTGAGAAAGGCTTTTCTCTTTAGAATGACGAAAGATTGAGAGGTGACTTGATAGAGGTTTACAAAATACTCAGAGGTATAAAGTGAACAGCTAGAGACTTTTTCCTTTGGTGGAGGTAACTATTACGAGGGGGCATAGTTTAAAGTGAGTGGTGGTAGATACAGGGGAGATGTCAGAGGTAGGTTCTTTACTCAGAGAGTGGTCATGGCATGGGTTGCATTGCTGGACAGGGTAGTGGAGTTGGCCTCATTAGGGGCATTTAAGCAGCTATTAGATAGGCATATGGATGATAGTATACGGTAGGGGTGGAGGTAAGATAGGCATTAGGATTAGGGATAAAAGTTCGGCACAACATTGTGGGCCGAAGGGCCTGTACTGTGCGGTACTGTTCTATGTTCTATGTTCTAACCTGAGGTCTGCTACACCAGCACCACCTCTGAGGAGGATGCCTATGAATCTTCAATGGATACTCCAGCAAAATACTCACTTACATCCTCAACCAGCACAGTGACAGTCAATTCATCAGATACTCAATCTAGAGCAGATTCAGGGGCACAATTTGATAAAAGCAAAACTGATACTCATCTGCGGCTGAAGAAATGCCCAAAGTCCCCGACTCTTAGAGGACTGCCACAGACCAGACATCTGGGCTGTTCTATGCAGAAGATGTGCCTTTGTATTTGGCCATAAGTCACACTGTCGACCCAGAGAGATAGCCAGCTGTGCAAGAGACCCTCACCACACCAGAACAAAACGTGGAAGAGTCCCATCCATCTTCTTTTTACTGTGATGTCTCCGGCATGCAAGTGCCTGGTTGTCTCCATGGAAAAGCTGGTGGCCATCTTGAAGGTTCAGGTCAAGCAGAACATTCAATGGCTTCTGAATATGCTCAGGCCTGCACTCTATTCCACTAGCCATGAGTGCTCAGTTTCAATGACAAGGCAAAGGAGTAAACAAAGCAGCTTGACCTCACTCCAGGTTTTTCCTTCTTCTCAAGGAGACAGGGTGGTGCCAGCAGCCATCACAGAGAGTAGGAATGACAGCCAGGCACATCAGGAACTTCTTCTCAGGATACTGCAGAATTGCCGTGCCCCTCTACCTCCCTTCAGCCACTGACCCCACTGCCTCCAGGGGCAAAGGTCAATGAGGGTGCCGCTACCGAGTAGAACTCTCTTCCAGGTTAGAGCGCTCAAGGAGCAGAGTATGCATGCTGACGTCTTCAAATTCAGCAAGGTGTACCAGTCAGCGGGTCCTGCCACCTCAATTGGGGAAGTCTGTCCCTACTAGACATAATGGGACTTTTGGTGAGAGGTGACGGGGGGTGAAAACCCTTGTAAGGGCACATCAATGTCACGGTTTTCCAATCGTTTCTACACATTCATAAGTATTATATACTTGCACCATTTTGACGTCAGTTGTAGTCTTATTGTTCCAATAGAATATGAAATGGTTATTTGAACTGAAAGATGTAAAACATCTTCAAATCAGTAAAACATTACAATGCATTTCAATCATGCACTTCGGGACCTCTTTCATCATCAGCAAAATGGACGTCCAGAATTCACCCCATCCATCCAGCAGTCACATGTCTGTAAGTTAGAGATTGCAGTGTGTGCACAACAGATGTATCTCAGGGACATGGAAGGTGACTTATAAAGTCATGGGAGGTATCATGGCCTGGAATGTCTCAATTATGGACCCTACGCATGAGCTTGTGACGGCAAAATCTAACATAAATCTTTCGGCTCCAGGAGTGAAAAGTCTGTTGGCAATTAAAGTGACACTAAATATTTAAGGTTGGCATGTGGATGACAACCATATTAAAGGTCAATGTGTCATAATTATGGAGTTTAATGGAGGGAACAGCTCAAAACCTCATAGCCCATGCTGGTGGAAGGTGTGTCAGTAAAGATACTCAAGCATTGCAAGGGTACAATGAAGGCTCATTGCATTCTACAGCAGTGCAGCAAGAATATGCAAGGTGTTTAAGGATTAGCCTTAGGATGTGGGACAATTTGGTAATAGTTATGCCAGAGAGGATTCCCCAATGTCATTCTTTTGTACAAGGGCCATTTTACCACAAACATCCAGGACTGCGAGGTTGTGGAAGCGCTGACTGTATTACAGCACTAATGTTAATCCAAGGAAAGGCTTGTACTCTCACTTCATCTTCCACAGATGTGAGGGACTCCAGAAAGTAATGTCAAAATTTTACTGCACAGATCAATCAAGTTGAAAAACAACTTAAAATCCTTGACGAATGTTGCACATAGCAAGCACAGGGGCAACAGCCAACTGTACAAATGAAATGATAAAGGGAACAGGAGATCTCTCAATCCAGCCCAGTCATCCAGCAAGCAAGTGGCGACAAGTTTGTTTGTGGCCTCCAGGATCAGGACCATTGCCATGGATTTCTCCGTGAGGGCCAATTCTCATCCATCCAAGGATGGTCTCAAGCATCTTCCTCCTCAGAGGTTTCCTCTTCCTTCTGCATCTGTTCCTCAGCCAACACACACCTCCTTTATGACAGAGACTGTGGAGGGTGAAGCACATCATAATGATCCAGGACACACTGCCTGGAGTGTACACATGGCACCTCTTAGCTTTCCAGGAATGCCACTTTCAGCAAGCCAATGGCCTGCTCTACAAATAGTCATGGTCAAAGCGTGGTCAGAATTGGATATGATGAGGTACTCTTTTAAGATCAATTTAAACAAACAAAACCAAAGTGAATCAAAGGGTAAGTTACATATTACAGCGGATGTAATATGCCAACTCTCCAGGAATACCCAGGTGTGAACACAGCCACAGAAAGGGGTAAGATATTACAAGATGTATCGATGAACTGCCTAAGTGTGAACTGAAGGCAGATGGATAACAATGTATGCTGATGGGACTCCCAAATACCGGAGTAGCCCTCTGCATAAGCACATATTCCAACATTTAGCTTGAGCCCTTTCAAAATAAAAATTGCTGGTCTCTTATACAACCAAGCCAACCACAAAATGGACTGAAGCTGCCTCAAAAATGACAATGCAGTGACCCAAGAACACTCTTGCATTGTGACGGATCTACTTTCCTAACTGACCACAGCCCATCCACTGACCAATCCTGACCATTCAACCGGCAAAGTATGGGCTGATTCTGATTGACCTCCAGGATTGACTGTGGCTCAATCCCCAGACTGAAAAGGTGTCAAACCCCAGATCCGCACTGGACCACCTGCCTGAGTGTTGTAATTGGCCCAGCTCCTCAAATGATTGTGGTGCTACCTTCTGACTGAATGGAGTCAACCATCACCTCACTAAGCATGTCTCCTGCCTTCACGTGACGAAGGAGCAACAGTCAGAAAGCTTATGATTTCAAATAAACCTGTTGGACTATAACCTTGCATTGTGTGACTCCTGCCCTTGTTCATTCTAGTCCAACACCGGCACGTCCACGTTATGTTTCTAGTGTAAGCAACTGGCTTTGATGCAGCACTGTGCAGTACAGCAACATTTACCATCACCACCCCTCCATCTCTCTTCTACACTCACAATGAAACTTCACTGTTTCCTACAGCCACATGCCCCTGCTTTGCCTCTTGCACTCAAATGCCATTCAAGCTGCTACTTGACCCTGTCTGATAAGGTGTCATCTGTGAAGCTACAACTGGTACCTTGCCATTCTCCAATTAGGTGGAGTGACGGACCACAAAAACATCATGCTTCAGTCCCATGGAAGCACCTACTCCAGTTGTAAAGGTTACAGCAAAAGTGAAGACAAGAGCCATGAAAATGGTTTCAGTAAAGGCAGCCACAGCGGTGTACTCATCCCTACTGAAGTTAAAGAGCAAAGTCGACAGGTGCACATTTGGTTTGTGTGGTTGAGTTACCTGAAGCATCGCATATTTCAAATGGGCAGAAGTTAATGGGAAGGGGAAGTTAATTCCAGTGAGTTGTGCAAATACATGCAGATAGACTTTTTGCCATCTGACAGCAAGGAAGTAATTTCGCCATTCAAGGAGAGACTAGCTCAATGGCTAGAAACTGAGTTTTGGACTCTTGCTGAATTGGCTTATCATGTTCACTGTTATTCTCAGCAACTCAGGGAATGGAAAACCAAGTTAGGTATGGCTAAGATTCTAAGCATCATGTGTTGAAAATGACAAAAGCAAACTTAAGGTGTTATTTTACGCATTAAAAGTCTTACATATGGCATGTATCTCCTCCAAGTGCTGCACTCATTTCCTTGAACATTTCCCCCCATCACACTTTCACAGTGACACCCTTATTGTTCTAACTCAGTCCAACTTCCAAACTCACCATTAGCAACACCAGGGCAAACAGGGTACAGCGCAGAAACAGACCCCTCAGTTGAACTCATTCATGCTGACCAGATATCCTAAATAAATTGAGTCCCATTTGCCAGCATTTGACCCATATCCCTCTAAACCCTTCCTATTCATAAACCCATCCAGACACCTTTTAAATGTTGTAACTGTACCAGCCTCCACCATTTACTCTGGCAGTTCATTCCTTACATGCACCACCCTCTGCGTGGGTTTCCTCCGGTTTCCTCCCACAGTCCAAAGATGTGCAGGCTAGGTGGACTGGCCATGCTAAATTGCCCGGAGTGTTCAGGGGTGTGTGGGTTACAGGGGCGCTGTGGACTTGTTGGGCCGAAGGGCCTGTTTCCACACTCTAGGGAATCTAATCTAAAAAAAAGTTGCCCCTTAGGTTCCTTTTAAATTTTTCCCTCTCACCTTAAATCTGTTTAATAAGGATATATACTTTTCATACTTAAATATACAGTTTTTACAAGAATGGTTTGAAAATAACCCTACTTACAAGAATAATATTGTCTTGTTTCTGTTCTAGGTATAGTTATACTATCAGACATTAACGTAATTGCAACTTACCTCCAGAATTTTCTTCAATTTTTGAGATGCTTTTATTGATACAGATGCAGCTATTATAGCATGGAGTTGCTAAAGCAGAAAGAAAGAAGGCTAATGATTACCGGTTTTAAACATGAGCTGCATTCTTAATAATTCACAAATTATCAAGCTTTGCATTGAGAGTTTCACTTTATCAAAATAGCTGTTTGAAGCAGGGAGGTTGAGTTATACAGTAAGGTCAGAAATTCAATTTATGCCACCAAATTGTTAAGCCTTGGCCATGGTGAATGCATGATTTCTGATATGGTACCCTTTCCTGTTTACCATGTTGGTATTTGCTAATGACAGAATTAGTCTCCTTTGTGATGCTTTCCAAGGCTGAATGCCTTGTACATTACAACATTTGCTTCAGTAATAGAACATGTTGAGGTTGGTTGGTTTGCTGAGCTGGTTTGTAATTTTACACAGAGCAGTACAGCAAAGGAGCAGACCCTTCAGTCCACGATAACTGTGCTGACCATGATATCACTCTGAACAAATTCCATCTGTCTGCACATGGTCCATATCCCTCTATTCTCTGCTTGTCAGTCTAAATGCCTCTTAAATGTTGCTATCATATCTGTTTCTACCACCTTGGCAGTGTGTTCCAGGCACCTGTTACCCTCTGTATGCCCTCGTTCCTCACACATCTCTTTTAAACTTTTCCCCTTGCACCTGAAACCTACGCCCCCATGTATTTGGCATTTGCATCCTGGGGAAAAGACTCCGACTATCCACCGCCTCCATGCCTCTCCTAATTTAATATATTTCTATCAAGTCACCTCAGCCTTTGACACTCTAGCGAAAACAATGCAAGTCTGTCCAACCTCTCGTAAAAGCAACGTCCTGGTAAACCTCTTTTGCATTTTCTCCAAAGCCTCCAATTCATTACTTTAGTGTGGTGATCAGAACTGCACACCATATTCCAAATGAGGCCTAACTAAGATCTTATCGAGAACATGACTTTGCAACTTTTATACCAACCGATGCAGGCAAGCATGCTGTATCCTCCTTTACTGCCTTATCCACTTGTGTTGCCAGTTTCATGAAGCTATGGACTTCCACCCCAGATCCCCCTATGTATCAATGCTCATAAGGAGCTTGCCATTTATGGCATACTTTCCTCTTGTATTTGATCTCCAAAATGTATCACCTGACACTTGTCCGGATTAAGCACCATCTGCCATTTCTCTGTCCAATTTTCCAACCGATCTATATCCTGCTGTATCTTGATAAACTTCTTGACTATCTACAACTCCATCAATTTTTGTGTCATCTATGAAATTACTGACCAGCCCACCTACATTTTATCCAAATCATTTATATATATATATTGCAAACAACAAAGATCCCAGTACTGATCTTTGCAGAACAACTCCAGTCAGAATAAACACTCTTCCACTACTGATCCTGTGTTCTGTGACCAAGCCAATTTTGTATCCAGCCTGCCAACTCACTGTGGACCCCATATGACTTCATCTTCTGGACCAGTCTACCAGGAGGGAACTTGTCAAATGCTTTAATAAAATCCATGTCGACAACATCCCACTACCCTACCCTCAATCATCTTCATTAATTCCTCAAAAAACTCAAATTTGAGAGATAAGACTTCCCCCTCATAAAGTTATGCTGACTATCCCAAATAAGTCCAAATACCATTGATATAAGGCTGACCGGCCTATAATTTCCCTTCTTAAACAAAGGAACAACACTATCTATTTGCCATTCTTCTCAGGCCTGTGGCTAAAGAGAATGTATAGATCCTGTCAAGGCCCTAGCAAACTCTTCCCTTCCTTCAATTTCCCGGCATAGACCCCATCAGGCCCTGGTGAGACAACTACTTTAAATGTTTTTCAAGACAGTCAGCAATTCCTCCTCAATATGGACAGTTATCAGAATATCAACATGCCCCTTCCTAATCTTACCATCATCCATGTTCCTGAATTAGTATTCACCAAGGAGGAAGTACCCATTAAGCACCTCACCGACTTCCTCTGGCTCCAGGCATAAACTCCCTCCTGTGTCCTTGAGTGGACCTACTCTTTCCTGAGCTACACTCTTGCATGATTCGCAACTTAACCAATTCTTGATAAACCAAACTTCAGTAACTGTGATTTCAGCAGTAATTTACTGATTTAGCATTTGCATTGTCTGAGACCCAAGCAAAAGCCTTGTCAGTGGTAGAAGGACTTCTCTGAGCACACTCTCAAGCTGAGTCAATATCTGGACTGCATGCAAGTTGCAGTGGATGGTCTTGGCAATTTCACTGGTGATGGACGGCTGCACAGAGGCCTACACCAGTCTGGAAATAGTTTTAAAAGGATCCACTATCACCATGGGAGATGAAGACTGGCTGGACAAGCAGCAGGGTCGACAATGAGAATGGTTTCTGATGGAGGTTTTCTCCTGATATACTTCCCGTCAGAGGTCCTCAGCCAGTCCTCCTTGTCATGGTGGGTTTAACATGAGGACATATGAAGTGCTGGTAGGGTCAGGAGGTGATTGAAAAAGGGCAGACCTAGGTTGGAGTACAGCTTCACCATTAGCTTGCCTGTTAACATTTTCCATCTTCATGTGAAGGTTGACTAGGATACAAAATTGCTCATTACGGAGTCGCGGGGAGGTGTGTTAGTTGTGGAGTATCTGTGATAGTGCATGCTAGTTAGTTAAATTGTACATCAATAAGTTTGATGTAGGCAGTTCGGTACCATATCAATATGCCGTATTCGGGAGTCAAGTACATGAGGGGTCCTCACAATTTTGGTCTTTAATCCTTATGAGGTTTGTTGGTTTACTGTTGTTGTTGCTTTTGTCTATTTCTGTGTTGTCATTTTAATTTTTTTTCTTCAGTCTTGAAGTCAGGTGCTGTCTGCATGTGAGGGTTCAGTCAAGACAGCCATCTAGATAAATCAGGATGGTGTTCCTGCTCTAGACTCTGGGCATCTAAGGCTATGTTCAGTATCCTCTTAGCATTGAAATCGTGAAGGTACAATGTGCTAGAGACTTTTAACTTTTTCTTAGTTTTAGGCATCATGTCATCCAGTCGTCAGCACACTTTGCAATGTCACAACTTCTGGCTCCTGATATACCTCAGTCTGTGACACAGGAACATGGGACAAAGGAACAGGAGTAAGCCATTCAGCCCTTGAGCCTGTACTGCTGTTTAATGAGATCATGCGGCCTAACTCCATATACCTGCTTTTGGCCTATATTCGTTAATATCTTTGCTTAACAAAAATTTGTTTATCTCGGCTATAAAACTAACAACTGGTCTAGGTATATCTAAGTATAGGTAAACCTCTGGAACTGGTTTAATGCTAGATAAATTGGTGCGCTGGTTTAACAGGGATGTGGCTAAGACAGGCCCATGGGGTAGCCTATTCATCTAATTCAATCCAGGTACCAGTTGTAGATGAACAGCCATATCAGCTAGATACATGATTATAGAGGTTCAAATATACAATTGTCCTGAAAAAAAAAAGAACATTCATTTGGGAATGATTAAGACTTTCAAAGTCTTTGGAGAAAGAAGTGAGGTTGGAGATGGATTTGGTACATTAAAAGTATAGCAGGAGTGATAACTGTGATAATGGGAACTGCAAATGCTGAAGAATCCAAGATAACAAAGTGTGGGGCTGGATGAACACAGCAGGCCAAGCAGCATCTCAGGAGCATAAAAGCTGATGTTTCGGGCCTAGACCCTTCATCAGAGAGGGGGATGGGGAGAGGGAACTAGAGTGATAACTGACTTTTTTCTTGATCAAAGTTGATTGCAAAGATTAAAAGGAAGATACAGAACACACCAAAGGAGAGGCAATTTACAGTATTAGCCAGCGGAACTGCATAATTGGCATTGTAGCTGTGATCATGTTGAGAAAATAAGAGGTGGTCACAAGGATTAGATGAGATCAGGACAGACATGGGATGAGTTCAAAGAGGAACATGTGGGAGCAAAGATAAATCTTTCAACCAATTAAAATTTAGATTGTCATAGAGTCAAGTACTTACTGGTGTCAGCATTTGAACACTCTCTGTAAAGTTTCCAATGAATGCCATAATGGTCATCCTCTGCATTAGTCTTTCAACTTTACTGAACTGCATCATAAACCGGTCTTCATCTGTTAGATTCTCCAATGGCTTCCTCTCTCTTTCATACTGTCTCAGAACCTTAACTTCATTTTCTGTTGGCAAGAACCTCATCAGGCACTCAACAAAGTCTACAGGTAATGTTTTCAGGTCAAACCTAATAGAAACCAAATAAAATTTGAACACAAATTAAGATAAATGCATTATTTCTTTCAGTAGGAGAATATTTCTAATACACAAAGGTAAGCAACATATAAAGTCATAATCATTACAAAGTCATTTTTATTTACAGAGAAAAAACATTAAGTTTAAACATACTATTGACAGGTTCAATCCAATTTGAAAATTTTCCTCTTTTCAGTCCTGTTCTAAGGACACATTCCTTGCTGGGGTGCTTTTTCATAGCTATTCACTTGAATAAACCTGTTGGACTACTGCAAGAATTGATAAGGTTTGTAGTTCCATGTTTTCTTCCTCCTGCCTTTCTTAAAATAGTGGTGTTAAATCTGAAACCTTTTAATCTGCAGGCACTATTCCAGAGTCTACAGAACTTTGAAAGATGATCAAAAATACTTTCGCTATTTTTGTAGCCACATCTTTGAACACTCTAGGATATAGATCACCAGGTACTTGTCAACTTTCATCCCCACTTATTTCTTTGGTACTACATTTTTACTAATAATAATTTCTTTCAGTTCATTATTCTCACTAATCCCTTGTATTTCTATTATTTGAGATTTCTTGTACCTTCCTGTGTGAAGACAGACACAAAATAACTACTTTGCTTCTTTTCTATTTCCTTACTTCCCATCATAAATTGTCTTAACTCTGCCTGTAAAGGACTCAGATTTAATTTTTTGTTAACATTTCCTTTTTACATTCTTATAGTAGATTTTGCATCTGTTCCTATGTTCATAATGTAAGCTTGCTAGTTAATATTCAGATTCTATTCCCTCTAGTATTATTGACAACTTGGTCCTCATTTGCTAAATTTAAAAACTCTCCCAATTCTCAGACTGTATACAGCAAGCATACATATTGAAAATATTGTAATAGAGAGGTGAAGACAGAAAAAAACTAAATAACCTCCTCTCTCCTCTCATGACAAAAGGTTGAAAATGTAGATCAGCAAGATTTTCTTTGCTGAAGAGATTTCAATTACTCACATTTGGATAGCTCTGCATATTTCATCAGTGGTTTTTCCTGCCTTTCGCAATGTGATGGCAAGATTCTTGGCTCTGTTGGGATCAAGCAATGTCACTTTGTTTGATCCCCTTTGGATCACCTTTTGTCTATTAGAAACTACATCCATGGCTGGCCCTTGGGCTTTTGTTTTAAATATTTCTTCAAACTCATCCACATTCAGTTCCTGTAAAGTAAAATTCATACACATAGACAAATGTAGTGCTCAATTTACTCAAATCAGTGGGAACGTAAATCAGCAGACATGGTTTTAAATATCTAATAAGTTTCAAATTCACATGTATTCTTGTACAAAAATATTAAACTGAAGATGTACCTCTAGAATTTTCTCATCATCAATGTCATTGAACACAGTGCCATTTATCTGATTGGGCTTCAGTGCCACCCAGTTAAAGACTGGCATACGGAATTTTGTCTTGATGGGTTTCTTGATCTTCACAGCTGCACAAAAAGAAGTTCTTTTGACATTGATCATCATCACTTAAGCCATCAATAACACACTAAGTTAAATTTTGTCCAAATGTTGACTGCTCTCGCAATCAGTAAGTATGAGCCATTCTCATGCAGTTACAAAATTTAAGAGTCTGCATTGTCTAAGAACCTAATTACAGCAAATTAATTGAATATTACTACTTGTCATAAAAACAATATTCTAGAAAAGTGTACATTAGTGATGATTGGAATTTCGGAGGGTCCATTAGTGAGTACAGAGGCATACAGGACAGTCAATTAGCAAATTTATCTTTCTTGTTTTCCTCACTGACTCTGGAGGAAACAACCTGGATATTGACATGTAGCATTGCAGATCAGGTTGAATATTAATTCTTTTCAGACCGTTCGATTTAGAGCTCCAGACTAAGAGAAAACCAAATTATTCCAAAGGTTTTGTTGGCTAGTTTTGGCACAGACTGAAGGTGTAACTTCTTCCAGATCACTGAATGACCAAATGTGATAAAACTGTCTAGGTGAATGTACAGGGTATTGCATAGACAGCTGTAATATCAAAACCATTTGAAAATCAACAAGTTATTCAACACATCATTCAAAATCAAAAGCATGCAATTGCACGATCAAGTTGCAATTTCCTGTAATTTGAATTCGCAACTTAAGTTGAAATATGCTGGTCCACAGTGCTCAGACTCCAGTTACATCATCTAACTTCATAATTAACAGATTAATAGTGAACACATTCAAATGGAACACACCTGCTAACTTTATTAAAATCAAGAGTTTCTACTTGGGGCATGCATAGTCTATGACAAACAAGGGAAATAGTCTAAAACACAGATTCTTTCAGCGCAAATTCAGACTTTCGCAGTTCAATCCATAATATACAAAACAAAAACACATACTATATTTAGCGTCTGTGAATGAGAACACTTAATGAAAATGATTGTCGCAGCCACCCAGCCTGATCATTACTGCACATAAGTGAACAGATTCACTTCAGTACTTCATAATAGCAACAAAAACATTTTATTTTTCAACAAAACTGTGATTCATCCAATTAAACTAGCTCTCGGAATCTTAATAAAAATATTAAAGAGGGCAGTTATGGATTTTATGATTAATTTCAAGTAGGCAAAGTTTACTGGACCCACAAAAACTGTGGGACACACTCAGATAAATTGCTTGGTGTGCTCTAATTTTGTGGAGTAAAATGCACTGAAAGAACCACACTCAACAAAACATATCACTGCTTGAAAGACAGACACAGTGTAATACATTAATACAGCATAAAGAAACCTACAGAACAGCTTGATTGGTCCCTCTTGTATGGAAGCAGAAGGGTAGATAAAGAAAGATAGGTTAGCAGAAGAGAAGTCATACAATGTGCAAGGGATAGCAGAAATCATTTATCATTGCCAAGCACTCTCATGGAGAAAATAACTTAGGAAATTTATTGCACACAATTTTACCACCGATCGAACTCAGAGTTACAAATTGAATAGATTCGTCATGACACGGCTTGTTCAATATTTTACTTTCTAAAGTTTACAAGTTACCACAAAATTATTATGATATTACCATAAGCCAATTACAATGCATAGCCATATTGTTGATGCAACCTCATCAATCTATGTATGTTGTTTTTACATCTAGTAGTCATAATGGGACCACTATGTTATGCAAATTCCAATCCAATCTTTTGCTTATCTTTTTTAAATCAAAAAGCAGTCCCAGATTTTTTTAAAAATTGTGTTATGAATCTTTGCTACTGGCATTTAATTTCTGTCACCATTCATCATTATTCTCTCTTTTCCGTCCCAATTACTTCATTCCCTCTTCTCCATCAATCAAAGGACACAGGAGCCATATTTGGTAAAGAAAAATCAACAGGAGTTTTCCTCCTTTCACACCCTTTCCATTTTTCCAATTCCATTACTTTTCCTTCCCCTTCCCTCCATTGATTTTTTGAACGTTTTTGTCTAAATTACCAATCATTCTCAGACTCAGACGGCTGAAGGTCTTGAACCTACTGCCAGATGGTGGTAAGGAATGTATAGTATGACTTGCATTCCAGTTTTTGTTCACTGTCTCCATGTGGAGGAGCATTTTTGCTTTCTGTCTAAAAGTCTTTAGTTGCCAACTGCTATCAGGCGACCCGAGATCAGGATTATGATACGGAAAGAATACAAAATACATATCCCAGTTGCCAAATACCCTTCAGTAACTTGCCCCTTTCTGTAAGTCTTCACCTTCTAATGGGCCCGTGAGTTATAAATTAAAGGAACAAATCAAAAAGTGTAACCACAACCTACGGCAACGAACTGCAGACAGAAGCAGCAGGTTACAGAAGGTATGTGTCTCTTAGAGCTCTCTGTGTGGACGAGAAAAGTACTCCAACAGCCTTTCAAGTGAACCTTTAGCCTTTCCTAACCGTGGCAATTTGACTGATCTCACCCTCCCTCCCACTCTCCCCCGAAACCCCTGTAAAACTTCAATCTCAAGTTGCCTACACTGGATGATTCTGGCCTGACCCACGCCCCCTCCTTCCGTCCCTCGCTCTGATCGCCAGAGTTGGAACATTCCCTCTCACCAAGTGTTGACCTTTCCAAACTGCCTCCTGCCATTAGCTTTCCTACCACCCAGCCTGTCCACATGGCTGACAGTCAGAAAATGGAGGAAGGAAATCGACAAGGAACCATCTTGGCAACAAGCAGGTCCCGCAGGTTGGTGGGAGCCACCCACAATCACAAGATCTCCACCTTTGTGTTATAATTGGAGCGATAGCACCTCTAGCTGAAAGCCACAAATGAAGTAACTGATACCTTCACCTGCAGCCACACCAACTTTACTAGCCGGTCTAGAATATGGAGGTAGCAAACTCCCGATGTCGTGCTGAATATTCCTTTTTATATCCAAATAAGGCAACCCAATTTTTTCACCTGAAGTACATTATATATTCCTGAACTCATGAAATGATCAATTAGTGTCATCCCCCGCAAACTAGGTACCTAAGAAACAGTTTGTGACTAGATATACCATAATATTACCTGCTAAGCCAGGATTAAAAATTAGAGTCGGGGCTGCCCCTGGCAATGGAGGAGCTGCTGGTGGCGGCGGTGGCGGAGGTGGTGGGGGAGGAGGAGCAGGTGGAGTTTCTGCCGTTGGAGGTGGTGGTGGAGGAGGAGGGGGAAGAGGTGATGATGCTTGGACTGACACTGGTCCATTTTGCACTGCCAGAAACACAAAGAACAGAAGTTATATTTAGCTTCCAGAAGTGATCCAAATACCAGTGCCAATCTAGCAAACATTTGCTTCTTGCACGCAGTGAAGGCTATTGGACGTCATTGGCTTTCAGAAGCAGTTACCTAAACATGTCAGCAGACAATTCATATTAAACACATGGCTATAATTTTATATTATATTTTCAGAATTAGAGCAGAAAATGTCAACTTACCACGAAGAGAATGTAGATAGAATACAATAATCTTCATTGTGTTTACCTAGTCTTTCCAGTCAAGTTTAGCTCCCTACTACATAATTCTTCAGGGTCACACACATCCAAGAGATACGTGTGGATATACGTTTTTGTAACGCAGAATTAAGATTCTCGACTAAAATTGCAAAATCAACCAGGTTCTTCCTGTTTGCAGACTAAACCTAAGAGCAGGAGAGTTTCCAGGATGGAAAACATTGGTCTACTATAGTGAGAAAACCTGGTGGGTTTTTTGGCAATCAGACAACCTTTGGAGATGGGCTGTTGTCAGACCTTCTGATGAAATCAGGACCCTGGACAAAGCAGTCCCACGCACTTGGCAACTTCAGAACTCAGCAGCGCCATGGCCCAGGCAGTACCTACTGTGAGGAAAACAAACCCGAGGCTCTCAGTGGACGATCACTGATGGAAAGCCTAAGCATTGCCCATGGGGGCCTTCTGGGCTTGTGAGTTGTAGGGACAGAGGGCATGATTGTACAGAGCAAAGGCAAGGGGTGGCTTGTAGCAGTCACACTCCTGCCCTAGGTCCAGTTCCCCAGTCATGTACAAATTAGTGCAGATTGTTGCACCCCAGTTTCCAATCCGATAGCCCATCTGCACTGGTCAAGCTATTTGTGTTGGCCAACTCTTTACAACCCCTTATGGAACTGAACTAAATGCAGACCAGGCAGGATAATACCCTTAAGCTGTCACTAATTTGGTGAGATTCTGATCCACCATCATTCTGCCAAATTAAATTCACTTTCCATCACTACTAAGTCCACTGTTTCTGGGCCTGAAAGATTGTGCCTGCAGTTACTGCCACACCACAAAGGTAATGGAATTGTACCATGTTTAGTCCCCGGTTTCCTATATTTTGCAATTAATTTCAATCTCAAAATGCCTTACCTGCACCTGGCAGGCATGGAGGTGGTGGGGGAAGGGGTAGCATTGATCCTGATGCCTCAAGCGGTGGTCCTGTATAAAGACTGGATATGTGCTCTGCACCTGGAGACAGTGCTGTAGAAGATAAAACTGGTACAATGGCAATGTCACCATCTCCTTTCTTCTGGACTTTGATAGACCCCTGCTTCTCCAATTCATGGATTTTTTTCTCTAGGTGGTTATGTCTTTGTATGGTCTCCTCTTTCTCTTTGATCATTCGCCGTAGTGTGTGTACTTGCGTGTTGGTATCTTTGTAAACCTCCTATGAAGTGGAAAGAAAAAAAAAAGCACAAAAAAAGACAATAAACAAAATGTCGAATTTGCACTTGCATGCAGCGTTTTCACATCACATCCAAATGCTTCCCTTTGCCTTTCCTTCATACATTACTAAAAGAAAACTGATATTCCTTCACTTACTATCAATTGTAAAGACATTTTCAAATTTCATTCTGATGTTGAAAAATTGAAGTAAGATATGAACTTGCAAAGATACCACTAGCAATCCCAGTGATTTGAAGATCAGACAGAAATCTCTTAAATACTTAATGAAGCAATCTGAAGAGCATTTTCAGAAAACCTAGAGCAAATCATTACACAGTCTGAGGAAGTCTGGAATTTTGAAATAACAAGGACAAAAATGCCTTAAAATAAGCCAAACTCGTACCCTCACAAATGAAAATAAAAATCCAAATGTAACCAAATGCTCTGACTCAAATCATGAATCATTCATCACATTTCCACCCGGTTTCCCCATTCTTGACACTCATTTAAAATGCAGGGCACTTGCAACATTAGCTCCATTATATTGTAGTCTGCAGCAGCAAGTTTGTATAGGGTCAGGTTCAGGTCACATTTACTGCCCGAAGACACCAAGACAGCGCATTAAATTAAAGTTTAACTGATGCTCAAGAAATGAGCCTAGACCATGAGCTTTCTGTGGACCACAGCACTGGTACATTACTGATATCAACAACAAGCGGAAGCTTATTGTGAAAATGAGTCGTGTTGATAGGTAATCAGTCGCAGGACAGCAAGGTTTTTTTTGTTGTTGCAGGCTGCACTGGCTTGTAATCAATCTCCATAATTCAAGTGTTTTGGAATTGAATTAACCAATAGTTCACAAAAAGGAATTACAGCTTCTCATAGAAAGAAGGCCTTGTATTGTACATCACTCTCTCAAACTTAGGATGCCGCAAAGTTTGTTCATAAAGTTCTTGAGAAGTGTGATTGCTTTCAGCAGCAGATGAGCAGGGCAGTGTCAAGCAAGATTACAGAGGTGACAATAAGCAGTCTCATCTGATAGTGCATGTAATCAGAAGCTTATTTTGGGGTCAACTACAAAGCAAGGCGCTGAACATTCTGACTCAGCTTCGAACAGTTGCCGCAAAAGAGATAAAGTCTGTAGTGACAGAATTGGGGCTTATGGCAGGGACCAATGTCAATGGCTTCATTATAAATTCCTAGCTGGGGGACATTTCTACTCGTCGTAAAGGATGTTGAACAGGTAATCTGATATTTTAGATACAGAGGGGGACTTATGAGAAGTGACAGAGGGGGCACATGCATTCTCGTGAAATCTAAAATTTGTTATTATGCTGGAATCAGTGATGTAGAGATAACTTTCACAGAGGGACTGAGACAGATCAAGAAATAGAGAGTGAAAAGTGAAAAAGCAATTATAGATCGGCAAATCTACAAAAGTAGTGCTTGCAAGTAATCTCGGATACAGAACACTGCAGTCATATTCAGGCTTAAATAACCAAATCCTGAGGTCAAAGAGCAATTTTAAATTAACTGGAAATGTCAACCTCTGTAAGAATATATTATTAAACATTACTCACATTAAGCCACACATTATTATAACTACTGGAGTTTTACATTCTATCCAATTTAACTTTAAGGTCACATATTTGAGGAGATACTGGTGGGTTCGAGTTTAGTTGCTACCTAGAATCCTTTAATAAATCACAGAATCCCTACAGTATGGAAACAGGCCCTTCGGCCCAACAAGTCCACACCAACCCTCACAGCATCTTATCAAGACCCATAGTCAACACACCCCTGAACACTATGGGCAATTTAGCATGGCCAATCCACATAACCTGCACATCTTTGGACTGTGGGAAGAAATTAGAGCACCTGGACCAAACTGGAGCACCCAGAGGAAACTCATGCAGACACGGGGAGAATGAACAAACTTCAGACAGACAGTTGCCCAATGGCAGAATCAAACCCGGGTTTCTGGTGCTGTGAGACAACAGTGCTAACCACTGAGCCACTCCCTTTCTTGTACATTTTTTTGTATGATTTTGAAATCTGAGAGCAATTCTTGGAAGCATGAAGGCCAGGAAAATGTGAGCAGTACCATTTGCTTTTCTATTTATAAAGTAAGTTTCATTTACTTGTATACAGCTAGGCATAATGAGTTAAATAATTTCCAATTAAAGTCAAAAGCCCCATTACTGTAGGTGTGCTTTGTTTTAAAATTACAATGCTTAACTGTTGTGAAGGCAATGCAAAGGTCAACAAAAAGACTCCTGAAAATATGAACACTAGAATGCGTTCCAACAAAAGTCAATTAAACAGGTTGCAACTCTCTTGGTCCCGGTGATTTGGAATACTTCATTTCTTTATACATTTTTACACAGCAAGTGATAATGAACTGAAACCCACTGCGTATAAGAATGGTAGAAGTGGAGACAGCAAACATGTTCTAAGGGAAATTGGATGGGCATATGAGAGAAAGAAACTTGCAGGGCAGCAAGGATAGAGTGGGAGAATGGGATGGATTGGATTGTTCTACCAAACACCCTCATGAGCAACAGGCTGAAAGGCCTCCTCTGTGCCTGAATGACTCCATGGTCAGCATTTAATTGGTGGATTTAGAAATTGAGTCATGCACTTAAACAGACAAGACAATGCAGGGTGGGGAGCCTGAAACCTTCTCCCTCTGCCTGCTTGAGTCAGGGGCAGAACTTGTGGACAGTCATCAACTGGGGGAGTAACCGTACACTAAGTCTGAATGGAGGGGAACTCTTTTTCAAAGCTTCTCATTGCCTGATCGTGTGACCCAGCAATGGAAAGGAGAGTCCATGAAGAATCACCCAACTGCCGTTTTCTCTCGCCCCCATCTAGCCAGCAAGCGCCAGCCAATCTTCAATCATCTATCAGCTGGGTCTCCCCCAGTGACCTTCAGCTCTCTATGGGTGCCTTACCAGCAGCAATCACCACTTCCAGTGGGTCTGGTGGGCAACTGAGAACCACCAATCTCTGATTGGTCAGCAGCTATTGGGCAGCACAGTTTCAGCCCCCATAAGAGGTTAGGAAGAAAGCTTCTTTTTAAATCGGCAAGCCTCCAGAAGGTATGTAAGAACTCCTATTGCCAGATCTAAATTCACCCAAAGGCTCAAAGACATTTCCATCCTGATTGTTCTCGTGATACCTCTGAGCAAGCCCTCAAACTTCAAATCCAGTTATTACTGAATCTTGTGCATCTAAGGCAGTTGTTGAGTTTAGTGGTGTCTGGATTGGTGCCTTACGATTGGTAGTGGAAAGAATCTTTCAAACTACCTGTCTGTTTGGGACTGGCATCCCTCTGCACACAATAACAAACACACCCTGATCACCTAATACCCCATATAACTGAATTAATTCGGAAGGACTAAAACATCTTACAAAATTTAACAAACATGTTACAAAATTTAACAAACACTCCTTTCAACCCAGTACTCACTAAACTGGCTCAGATGTGTTACCTTGTGTTGGTGAGCAGGAACAAGACAGATCATGTCACATAAATGGGGATAACCTGCAGACAGCCCTACACAATGCACTCATTTTGTACATTGATCATTTTAGTTCGAACCAAAGAACTGGAGAAAAAGGGGGCTCTGCTTAATCCATATGAACCTTTTCTGGACAGCTGCATTAGCTCACTATCAACATCATGGGCATTAGATTTGACCAGAAACTGAACTGGATCAGCAATATAAATACTATTGCTAGAAGAGCAGGCCAGATGGTGGGAATCCCACAGCACGTAGCTCACCTCCTGACACCTCAAAGCCTGTCCATGATCTCCAAGGCACAAGTCAGCAGTGTGTTGGAATATGTACCATTTGCCTGGATGAGTGCAACTCAACTACACAGAAGAAGCTTGACATCATCCAGGAGAAATCAGCCCACTTGATCAGCATGAAATCCGCAGACACTCACTTCCTTCACCACTGACACTCATTAATATTTGTGTATACTTTCTACAATTCATACTACAGAAATCACCAAAAGCTCTTTACACAACTACTTCCACCACGAAGGACAAGGGCAGTAGATAGAGGGGAACACCAGCACCTGCAAGTTCCCTTCCAAGCCACTTACCATCCTGGCTCGGAAATGTATTAATGTTCCTTTAGTGCCACTGGGTCAAAATCCTGTAGTTCTCTCCCTAAGGGCATTGGGCTGCAGTGGTTCAAGAAAGGGCAGCTCACTACCACCTTCTCAAGGTCATCTACAGACATGCAATAAATGCTAGCCCAGCCAGAAGCACCCAAATTCTATGGCAGAATTTTTAAAAATTCATGTGAACGAATGAAAAAAATTAACATAAAGTGATATAGAATTGTAATTTTTTTTACATTTAATGCAGACTTATTGTGCTGTTGCTCTTGGCAAGTTGGAAGATGCTTTTGACAATGTGTGAACAATGTTTGAACTCAGTTTTGGAACATTTATCAGTTGATCAAGGTAACAATTCAGACAGAAATCAGTTAATTTAGTTTATGCAACAGTTTAAAATAAAAACCTCACAGCAAATTGGTAGTCTGTTTCTCTTCTCCATAAAACAAGCAGCTGATTCACATAATTACTGAAGACCAAGCTGAAACCTATTGTTTCTCATGGCTGCAGAGAAATTCTCTCAAACTTACTCTTATAACTTCCAGTTCTTTACTTCTTTGCATCAACTGCTTTTCCAGTTCCACAATTTTTTCCATTGCTTCATTTTCAGTATCTTGCAACTTTTCTGACAACTGAAATTAGAATTTGATATATTAGTCTATTGTTTGCAGTGGTCAATAAGCAGTCCAAAAAAAACAGCATTCATTCTGCTTGTCTGGAAGACTGATTATTCTCGGCAACAAATAGTTTAACCCCAGAATATGAGGTTTCAGAATCAGGTTTGAACTTCAAGTTGAAGCAAGTTCCTTGATCAGAGCTAGAGTGGCAGTAGGAGCACTACAATTGTAGTTAAGTGGGGGAAATCCACGAGGTTTCTTGTTTCAAACTGTTATTCAATTACTGTGAGTTGCTACATTTTTGTAGGGCAAATTGTAGGACAGGGCTTATAATACTAAGGTCCTGGGGACTGCTGCTGATCAAAGAGACCTTGGAGTTGCAGGTAGATAGGATATTGAAGGCTGCATTTGGTATGTTTGCCTTTATTGGTCATTGAGTATAGGAGTTGGGAGGACATATTGTGACCGTACAGGACATTGGTTAGACAACAAAGTGTGAAGCTGGATGAACACAGCAGGCCAAGCAGTATCTCAGGAGCACAAAAGCTGACGTTTCGGGCCTAGACCCTTCATCCCCGAAACGTCAGCTTTTGTGCTCCTGAGATGCTGCTTGGCCTGCTGTGTTCATCCAGCTCCACACTTTGTTGTCTTGGATTCTCCAGCATCTGCAGTTCCCATTATTTCAGGACATTGGTTAGGCCCCTTTTGAAATACTGTGTTCTGTTCTGGTCTCCCAGCTATAGGAGGGGTGTTGTCAAATTTGAAAGAGTTCAGAAAATATTTACAAAGATGTTGCCAGGATTGGAGGACTTGAGCTATAGGAAGAGGCTGAATAAGCTGGGGCTATTTTCCCTGGAGTGTTGGAGGCCGAGGAGTGACATTATAGAAGTTAATATAATCATGAGGGGCACGGATAGGGTAAATAGACAAGGTCTTTTCCCTGGGGTGGGGGAGTCCAAAACTAGAGGAGGCATAAGTTTAAGGTGAGAGATGCAAGATTTAAAAGGGACTTAAGGGACAACTTTTTCATGCAGAGGGTGGTGCATGTATGGAAATAAGCTGCCAGAGGAAGTGGTGGAGGTTGGTACAATTACAATATTTAAAAGGCATCTGGATGGGTGCATGAATATGAAGGGTTTACAGAGATATGGGCCAAATGCTGGCACGTGGGACTAGATTAATTTAGGATATCTGGTCAGCATGGACGAGTTGGACTGAAAGGTCTGTTTCCATGCTGTACAGCTCTATGGCTCTATGGCTTCTGGCAAAACTATGCAAAGGTCAGGAATCGACAAGATGGGATTCAGTTTCAACACACTCTCACTCGCTGTTAAATGTCCCATCAGTGCTCAGCACCAAGGTTTAAAGGTAGCCACTGAGGTGAGGCAGCAAAAGGCAACTGACACTCAGGGCACTGAATCCCAGTATGGATTCAATGCTGTAAGGAAATGAGGATGTGGGAAATATTGGAAAATATAAACTGCAAAGTAAGAAACATTGACAGTAGGACATAATATAGAAGAGACAAACTTGCTTTTATTTTGAGCACCATCTAATCTTTCATTCTAAATCGGATTTCATTCTGAGCTACCCACATTTAGAAGCCAGTCTTTAGGTAATTGAATTTGTTCAACCAGGTTTTAAAGAAATCATTAAATGCAATGGATAATGTAAAGGCAAAAGACCTCAAGTACATGCAAGCTGTAGTGAAGACACACTTGGTCCTGAACTAGCTACCAACACTTCCCCACCCCACCACATCCTAACCTAGCTGTTCCAGTGCTGCCAGAACACCAGCATCTACCCAGCAATGTGGAAATTTGCCCGGGTATGTTCTGTACACAAGGCACAGGACAAACCCAGCCAACTGCTCCCAGACTACTATCTGAATTGAAGGGGAAACAAGAGCCAAATCTAGCTGTGGCAGAGATAGTAGGAACTGCCAATGCTGGAGAATTTGAGATAACAAGATGTAGAGCTGGATGAAAACAGCAGGCCAAGCAGCATCAGAGGAGCAGGAAAGCTGATGTTTTGGGTCTAGACCCTTCTTCAGAAATGGGGGGCAGGAAGGAGGCTCTGAAATAAATAGGGAGACAGGGCGAGGTGGATAGAAGATGGTTAAAGGTGAAGGTAGGTGAGAGGAGACGGACAGGTCAAGGATGTGGGCTTTGCAGAACACCTTCGCTCAGTTCGCAATAAACAACTGCACTTCCCAGTCGCGAACCATTTCAACTCCTCCTCCCATTCCTTAGACGACATGTCCATCCTGGGCCTCTTGCAGTGCCACAACGATGCCACCTGAAGGCTGCAGGAACAGCAACTCACATTCTGATTGGGAACCCTGCAGCCCAATGGTACCAATGTGGATATCACAAGCTTCAAAATCTCCCCTACCCCCACTGCATCCCAAAACCAGCCCAGCTTATCCCTGCCTCCCAAATCTGTTCTTCCTCTCACCTATCCCCTCCTCCCACCTCAAGCCGCACCTCCATTTCCTTCCTACTAACCTCATCCAGCCCCCTTGACCTGTCCATCCTCCCCGGACTGACCTATCCCCTCCCTACCTCCCCACCTACACTCACCTTTACTGGCTCCATCCCCGCCTCTTTAATTCGTCTGTCTCCTCTCCACCTATCTTCTCCTCTATCCATCCTCCATCCGCCTCCCTGTCTCCCTATTTATTTCAGAACCCTTTCACCCTCCCCCTTTTCTGATGAAGGGTCTAGGCCCAAAAACGTCAGCATTTGTGCTCCTAGGATGCTGCTTGGCCTGCTGTGTTCATCCAACTCTACACTTTGTTATGAAGGGCATGGATGTCAGGCTAAGATTTGAAAATAAAAGTGAAAGCTATAAGAAAACCAGAAAGAATGAGAAGAGACCAACGGCTAGAATAAGACAGAAGCTAAAAGTCTTTCCAAGTATATAATTAATAAAAGATTCATAAAAGAAGTAGGCCAATTACACACGAAAAAGGGCTTAATACATGGCTGAGGTATTAAATTAGTACTTTGCATTTGTCTTTACTAAAAAGGTGCAGCCAAAGATCACTGATGTTTGCATCTCATTCAGTGCCATTCATAACTCTCAGATGCTGAAACAGCCCATGTCTACCTGCATAGACGATACTCAGACTTGGGCTGGTAGATGGTAAAGTAATATCTATGCCACAGAAGTGCCCGAAAATGAACACCCGCAACACAAGAGATTCTAACTACCTCCTCTTGATATTCAACATCATTAACATCTATGAATTCTTCCATCAACTGCTTAGCAATTATCACCGATCAGTAATTGAATTAGTCGAGCTATATAAGTAGTGTGTCAACAAACGTCGATCGGATGCTGGACATTCTGTGACAAACAGCTCACCTCCAGCTCCTCAGAGCCTGTCCACCAACTACGGTGTATGTGTGAGGAGTGTGATGGAATACTCTCCACTTGGTTGGTGACTGTAGCTCCAACAAAACTCAAGAAGCTTGAAACCACCCAGGACAAAGCTGCCCGAACGGTTGGATCTCATCCACCAACTTTAATATTCACTTTCTCCACCACCAATGCACAGCGGCAGTAGTGTGTACCATGTACAAGATACATTGTGGCAACTCATCAAGGTCACTTTTATAGAATCTTCTAATCCCATGATCCCTGGCACATGAAAGTATCAGGGCGGCCAATGCATGGGAACTCCACCTGAAACTCCACTTCTGAGCCACACTCCACCCTGAGTTGGAACTATATCCCTGTTACTTCACTTGGTCAAATACCTACAGCTCCCTTCCTACCAACACTGTGTTTGTACACAAGACACAGCATACCTGCCAATACTTTCCCAAGTACAATTAGTGATAGGCAATAAACACTGACTTAGTCCACATCCCATGAATGAATAAAAAAGTTAATTTTGAACATCAGTCAATTTGTACACCTGTAAGGTCTTCTGAACAGCAAATATTCAATTTGTATTCATTTGACCAATGGTTCAGAGAGAATCTGGTTATGATTATTTTATTCACTAAATAAGTTTTAATGCATTTTTTAAAAAAATCGTATCTACCAAACACCACAATTCATAACTACATCTGACAAAACTGACAGGCTAATCTGCTCTACAAAATATTCTTTGAAGTCCTGAAGAGACTCAATTATCAAAGTGATAACAACATCACAGATGTCTACTTATTGTGGTATTCTGCACTAGGCAAATCCTTTGCATTATTATCCAGTAATAAAGATATAATTCTACTTTTGTACCCTAACCTGTTTAGCAGTTAACTGATTCTGAAATTATTTTGTAGTATTTCAAAACAAAATTAATGATTTTATGGCTGCAACTAATGATTAAATGCACTTTTAAAAAAAACCACAGTGATTGGGCGCTGCAGTTTAGTTGAAAATTTAAAGCAACGGTTACATGAGAAATGTTTTCTTCCAGTTCTTCCACTCTCTCTAAGGCAGCATTCTTCGTTTCAGCATCTTCAAGTAAAGCACCCACATCAAAGACATTGTCCAAGTAGGCTTGTATCTGCACCTGCAGTTTGTCACTCTCCGTGTTTTTCAGTTTCTAAACAAAAAAGACAATTTTTCAACATTACACTTGCAGCAAGTTACCAAGCTACTTTAAAAAGGTGGAAAATAGAGTAGTAAAAAGTCACTGGAATTGGATAGTGTAATAAGTTGTTTGTATTTTTGTAGCCTACACTAGCACCTCTCCTTGGCTTTATGATGTGCTGAATTTATATTTTTGAGAGAGATTTAATAGGGAATTATAAAGCATTTTCGACTATTTGCATTCCATTTCAATATTAAACACTCCTACGGTCTATGCGATTCCCCCAGTTTTGATCTCTCTGGCACATCTGCTTTGACGATGCCCATCCATATCAATGCTTTTTGATGTATTTTCCTTCTAATCAGTTAAGTGTAGGATGCTGCATTTAGCAGGAAGCATAAAGAGTTGTTGGAAAATAAAATCTAATTATGGCACAAAGGGATGACAGGCGAGGGGAATGCATATACACAATTCATTAAAATTCATGGCACAAGTTATTAACACCTTAAGAGAGTGCTCACTTCTGGTGGGATAACATCAAAAAGCAAAGAAATATGTTAAGTTTGTTTAGCACCTTCGTTAGACCAAACTTAGAGAATGGTAAGCATGTTAAAAAATGAATATAGAGGGGCTGGATATGGTGCAGTGAAGATTTTCCAGGAGCACACTAGAATGAAGAGGTATATGTCTATCAGGAAAGGCCAAACAGGTTGATTCCCTTCACTCACAGGAAAAAAGAAATGGCTCGACGAGACCTGATTGCGCAAGAAGCGGAGATGTACTTAAGGAGACTAGTGGAGCTGAATGGCCTCACATTGTGCAGTATATCGCAGGTAATTTTGGAGAGAATGGGAGATTCCCTTGAATATCCACTCTCAATCTATTTTCAGATCATATTAATGCTTGAGCTACAACCCTGGACAAAACAGTATAAAATGTAAATACCTGCATTTGAGCCAGTAGCATCAATGTTTGACTTTCAACAAAATATGTCCTAATTGATAGTGTAGAACAAAGTGATCTAAAGGATGACTGTTCTTCTATCTGTTTTCCAGCATATCTAAAGTTTCAGACAACTTTAGATCAAGCCTTTCATACTCAGATTGTTCATTCGATCCATAATTTACAGTGAGATAGCACACATAATAATTCACAACAGCTTTCTTTACATAGTTCCAGATCTTCTAAATCACCCCAGAATAAATAACACAATTTCTTCTTAAGGTAATTAAGTTGTTGCCACATCTTCTCTATTCCCTTTTGAACTTTTAGAGTATGGATTTTTCTTACATTATTCATTTATTTACACTACTAACAGATTCTGAGGTAAACTGGCATCCAAGATTGGGCCAGTGGAAATTAAATTGACTTGTGTCAGGTAAAGGCAATTACTGCTGCAAAAGCCATCAAACTTAATACTAAGAAGTATAAATTTGAAGCTTCAAAATCAATTTTTTTCTAAGAAATCCATTCTATATTCACAGATAGTCATCTTGCTCTAAATCAGTAATTCGTTACTGCGAAGAAAAACAAACTGGTTTCTGGATGTGGAAATGGAATAATGTTGTGAAACAACTTGCACTAGTTACTAAATGAAGGAATACCCACATCCAGATATTCATCCAGTCCTAGTTTGGTGAACTCATATTGGAGATGCACTCGGAAATTCATATCCTCAACAGAATGGACCACAATGTTAATAAACTGCATACAGGCCACCTAGAAGCAAAAGAAGATAAAAAAATTTACAACTGGTAGAATTCTCTCTTCAGACATTCAACTGATAAAATAGAAAGCATACCTTCATTCTATAATAATTAAATTTTCAGTTTCAATTGAAAACCATTTAATCCAACTTAGTAATGTAATAATAACTCAAAGCACTTGTCAGTTATAATGATTTGGTTTTTGTTTTAAAAACTGTGTTAACATCAATGACAATGAGTGCTCTCATCTTGAGAACAACTACATTCTCTGAAACAACCTGTTCAATATTTTCGCAGAATCAGGAGAACACCAGGAAAGCATTAAAATTGCAAGGTCTTCCAAGTGCAAATTGGTGTGTATTAGTTTGGAATGATTTGGCTAAGAAAACCTTTAGGAATAACATTACAGTCCTAGGCATATGGCAAAATAATAATTACAGGTGTTACTCAAAGACCCAAGGTTTTATTAGTCATTTTAACTATTATGTCTCAACTCTAATCAGCAATACAGAGGCATGTGAGCTCAGGAGAGGACACAGAAGAGCTCTCCCATTCCCACCAGGGTGTGAAAAGATTGTTGAAAGTCTTCATTTTTGACCAAGAATGTAGGTTACCTCAGAAAGGTTAGTAACCCAATAAATAAAGTAAAAAGTTCATATGGAATTGGGGTCCTTCCATTATATTAAATGAAAATGGTCAGAAGTTTGAACAATAAAGGAAATGGTGCCATGATGCAGAGTTACAGAGCATTTTACGTCAAGGAACTTCAGTATCACAGATTTATGTTTCAATGTTTTATCAGCTAATTCTCAGAAAGAAATATTATTGACATTGCAGCCTTCTTCACTTCAACACAGCAAATAGCTGTGGTTTGTGGTTCAGATATAAATAGTGTCCACATCATTCAGTTGTTTATCCCACAGCAGTTTTTCTTTCCCCTGTTGGAGCCCACAGCACAGGGTTCTCATTGATCCCCACCAAATTCTGACCATTTTCTACACATTAACAGTTTAAACATTGTAAACCAGTGGACAAGTTCTAAACTCTGCAGTCCTGCCAAATCCAATTATGGAGTACAGTGGACAATTAAACTCTAATAGGAAGAGAATGACTCATGAACATGCCCATCCTCAAAGATGATGAAGCCAGTTCTTCAATGGTAAGGGCAAGGTTGAAGCTTCAGCCAGAAATGACTATCAGATGATCCAACTCAGTCTCCACTTGAGGTCCTAGCATCACAGATTCCATCTTCAGACAATTTCATTCACTCCATAGCAGGTCAAGAAATAGCTGATTGCACTGGATACAGCAAAATATACAGATCCTGACAATATCCTGACTGTTATTCCGGTGCTCCAGAATAAGGCACTTCCCTCATCAAGTTAATCCAGTACAGTTGCAAAAGGGGCATCAACTCAACAACATATTAAATTGCCAAGGTACACCATGACCATGAAAAGCAGGAAAAGAAAATCTAAGCCAGCTAAATACCACTCCATCTGTCTACTGTCAATCGTCAGGATATGAAGGTGCTGGTGTTGGACTGGAGTGGATGAAGTCAGAAGTCACAGGACACTAGGTTTTAGTCCAACAGATTTATTTGAAATCACAAGCTTTTGGAGCACTGCTTCTTCATGCTGTCGATGCTCTAAGAATTTGTGATTTCACTTAAACCTGTTGGACTATAGCCTGGTGTTGTGTAACTTCTAATTTTGTCAATCATCAGCAAAGTGATAGAAAGTGTCATCAACAGATGTATCAGACAGCACACACCCAACAATAACCCGCTCATTGATTCTGGATTCCACCAAGGCCACTTGGCTTTGACCTCATTATGGCCTTGTTCAAACATAGAAGAAAACAAGTGAATCCAAGAGATGAGTGACTGCTGTCGAAACCATTTTTCCCAAGAATGATATTGAGGAGTCTTAGCAAAATTGAAGTCAGTGGAAATCAGAGGCAAAGTGGGCCCATACATTACACAAAAGCAGACTACATTTCTTCAACTTTAATCATTTCAGAAATTCCTCACAGTAGCATCCGACCATCTTCAGCTGCTCCATCAATGACCATCCCTCCATCAAAAAGTCCAAAGTGGAGCTAATTGTACAATATTCAGCATAATTCATGACTTCTCAGTTGCTGAAGTAGCCAATATGTACATGGAGAAAGACCTGGAGAAAATCCAGGCTTGCGCTGATAAATGGCAAATAACATTCATATAACACGACTGCCAGACAATAATCATTTCAAACAAGAGATAATTTAACTATCTCCCCTTTACATTCAGTGACATTACCATCACTGAATCCGCCACTGTTAACATCCTGGATGTTATCACTGACAATAAACTTAACTGGACCAGCCGTGTAAATACTGTGGCTATAGTTCACAGCAGTTCAGAAGCTGAAAAAAAGCTGTTATCCCAATTAAAAGACTTACAAGGCACAAGTCAGGAATTGTAGATAACAAGGTGCAGAGCTGGATGAACACAGCAGGCCAAGCAGCATCTTAGGAGCAGAAAAACTGACATTTCAGGCCTAGACCCTTCTGAAGGGTCTAGGCCCGAAATGTCAGCCCTCCTGCTCCTCAGATGTTGCTTGGCCTGCTGTGTTCATCCAGCTCTGCACCTTGTTATCTCAGATTCTTCAGCATCTGCAGTTCCTATTATCTCAGATACAAGTCAGGAATATGACGGATTACTATCTAAAGTGACATGGCATGATAGCTGATTTTCCTCCAACTATCATGGTGTGATACTTATACTCGATCCGTTAACATACAAATGAGACATGAGCCACTGAAGAATTCACTGAACTTTTATTTCAGCGCCTGATATCTACATATCACCACAATCACAAGCACTTGCATATCTGGGTTCAAGTTTAGTAATTCATTGTACTGAAACATACTTCTCCCTCGGCATAAGGTGGAGACTGAAACTTTGCTACCATCATATCACATGTCAGCACATGACAACACCATGAGCGAGTCCCTTAAAGGAAATGTACATATCTGTTTGTGAGGCATAACACAACAGTCTCCATCAAGTCAGATGACAGCAAGTCTAACAACAGTCAAAAAAGGTCAATATCATCCAGGGCAGAAAAGCCTACTTAATCAAAACCCCATCCACATTAACTCTTTAAATATGCCTTAAACATTCATTCCCTTCACACTGTTGAAGAGTGCAACAGTATGTACCATGTGTAAAACGTACTGAAACAACTTGCCAAGCTTTCTTCAAAAGCACCTCCAAAACCCATGAGTTCTTCTACCAAGAAGAAGACAGGGTCACCAGATGCAAACCATACACGATGCTGACTTCGAACAATATTGTTGCTCTTTCACTATCACCCAGTCAAAATCCCGAAACTCCTCTAACTGCATTCTGGGTGCACTTACCCACAGGGACTGCAGCCATTCTAGAACCTGACTCACCACCACATTATTTTGGGGAATTAGGAAGGGTAATAATTACAAACTTTGTGAGATACACCCATAAAATATCCATTAATGATAAAAAAGAGTCACAAAGTTGCATACGGTCAAAGGAAAAATAATGCATTATTAAGCAAAAAAAAAGTTGAGATGCCTGAAGATAAAGTTTATAACTATAACCTCACAGACATTGACCAGTGCAATATTTTTCTAATTATGTATATCCACAGTGGATATCAGCATAGGAAATTCACCTGGAGGGTTAATACATTGTGACAAAGAACTGCTGAAGGGTGTAAGATTTATTAAGTTCATCTATTGCTTACCATGAAGTCAATGTTATTGTCTTCATTTCGAAAGTGTTCCATTAGCTTTTCAAATCGATGCTTTTCACCACACACCTGCGGCGAAATAGAAAGAGAGAAAAATTAAACATTTGGAAGCCCAAAACGGTACTATGATTCCACTTAAACACTAGGGGGTGCTCTATGTATAGATTATGAATCATTTTAATGGCCAGGTTGGCAGTATATAGCAATGATACCCACTGTAATTTTCTCTAAGGTTGGTAAATCAACTGGGAAATAATAGTCATCTCTCTCAAATATAAAAATAAATGGTCAGACAGCATACAATCTGCACAGTTGGTTCGCTGGTGCTGTGTAATCTAGCTATGCTTCTGCTTCTAAACCTAGGAGGTAACCTCAAATACCTCTTCATTGGGAATTATAATTCCAAGCTCTGTGTTATCCAAAAAAAATCAAATTGTGTGATTTGCATGGCAAGGAGATGCAAGGGCTTCTGAATGAGCAGAAGGTGGAAGTCTCCCAGTTCTGTGTTGCCAAGGTAACAGGTAGAGGTTGCTTCCAAGCTTCCAAGGCCTATATTGTTTGCAAGTCTGTGGCTAGAGACTTTAAGTTCTCACTCTCCAGCTGACAATAATGGGGTTTCACAGGAGAGAAAGGCAAGTCTTTGGATCTCAGGCCCAAGGCATTCAAGGCAAGTCAGACAAATTAACACATGATTATCCATGCTTAAGAACAGCTGAGACAAATATATTCCTCATGAAAAATTAGGTGGGGGGAGGCCTTCAAAAATACTTTGATAAACTACAAAATGTCCCCTAAACCAATGGCTCATTTTGGGGGAATACTAAGGGAAAAGAAATTATAGTATAGTTAGGGTAAATTAACTTATTGAGCTATAGAACTGATAAAATTCTAATTTGCATATTCTTAATTATGTGGTAACTATGATATTCATTTATTTTGCAACAATGCTTTAGTCTCATTTATCATGAATCATTCTTTGTAGGTTATTATTTTTTCTCCTCTTCCTTGCAGAAGTCACTGACTTCTTGTGGTATAGCTGGAAAAGCCTCATAGTCCAGAACTTCTGCCTATGTCATCGCAACGAAAGTATGATATGACCATGTGTCTTTACAATTCCCTTCATGAGTGATAACAGCATTCTTCTCAGGTGTTTGGGAACAATATAGAGGTCAAGGAATAAAAACAAAGTGTTGGACGCGCTCAACTGGGTAACAAGATAAATGCATGACTCAAAAACTGGTATGGAAGAAATGGTGATAATAAAATGTGAGGTTGGATGAACACAGCAGGCCAAGCAGCATCTCAGGAGCACAAAAGCTGACGTTTCGGGCCTAGACCCCAATGGGTTTGAATTCATGGGACACTGGCCTCAGTACTGGATAAAGAGGGAACTGTTCCAATGAGATGGATATTGTGTCCAAAGTCCTGGCAGATCACATAACTAGGACCATGGAATGGGCTTTAAACAAAAAAGTGGTAATAGTGCTAAATCAATGGTAAAGGAGAAAGGTAGGTTAGCAGGTTAGTGATGGGATCGTTTGTTACCCAAAAATAAAAGGGACAGACAGAATGTGTGAATGTCATGTTGTTGGAAAATTTGATAATAGATCAAAATTAAAAGCTTCTTATTTTAGTGCACAAAGCATTTGGAATAAGGTAGATGAATTGATGGTGCAAACTGAGGTAAGTGAAGGTTACAAGGACTTTAAACAAGTTGGCCAGCAGATAGGCGGGGTGCAGAGGGTGAGGTGAAGGGAAGCGGGGACACTGGTGGTGGTGGCTCAGAGCTCTGGAATGGTTATGAACGTTTTCAGAACAAGTAATAGGTCAAAGTGTCAGGAACGGGTCAGACACAGCAGGTAAGGGGAAAACTATGAGAAGGAGGGCTGTCGATGTTGCACTCAAATGCATGCAGCATACAAAACAAGGTAAATGAGCTTGTAGCGCAGATTGAAAATTGGTGAATATGATGCTTTGGGTATCACATAGATAGTTTGGCAAGAGGTTCAAGGCTGAGAGCTAAACATCAAAAGATACCTGTCCTATTGAAAGGTGGATGGGCAGAGGGTGTAAGTAAGAAATTAAATTAAATTGAAAGAAAGAAGAGCTATAGGGTCAGAAGATGTAAAATCTGAGAGGGTAGAGCTGTGGAAAGATTAAGGAAAAAAGACCCTGATGGGAGTTATGTACCAGTCTCCGAGCAGTAGGCTGGGTTTGGAACACAAGGTATATCAGGAGAAAGAAAAGTTATAAGAAAAATACTATTACAATATTCACAAGGGACTTCAAAATGCAGGTGAGCTGAGAAAATCAGGTTGCTAGCAGATCCCTTGAAAAGGAATTTGTGGATGTCTACAAGATGGCTTGTGGAAGAGCCCATGAGGGAACTGATAATTCTGGATCTGGTGCTGTGTCATGGAGGCAAACTTGACCAAGAAGCTGAAGGTGAAGGAAGCCCTGGGAACACTGACTCTCCAACAATAGAATTCACCCTGTAATTTGAGCAGGAGAAAAGCGTGAATCTGACATAATTGTATTACAATCAAGTAAAGGTAATTACAAGGACATGAGGGAGGTGCTGACAGGAATTGATTGGAAGAGAGTCCAGCAGGGAAGATCTGGGGATAATTTGGGAGGCGCAACAGAAATTCATCCCAAGAAAGAAGAAATAGACCAAGGGGAGGATGAGGCAATCATGGCTAACAAGGGAAGCCAAGGAGAGGGAAAAAAAGCAAAAGACATACACTGTAGTAGAAGTTAGGGAGAAGCCCGAGGATTTGAAAGCCTTTTAAAATCCAGCTAAAAAAGACAACCAAAAAAGCAGTAAGCTGGGAGAAGATGAAATGAGAATAAACTAGCCAGTAATATAAAAGACGATTGCAAAAGGTAAGGGAGAGGGAAGAGTGAACATTGGACCATTGGGAAATGAGGCTGGAAAAGTAATAATGGGGAGCAAAATGATGGAGGAACTGAATAGGTACTTGGTATCTGTTTTCACAGTGAGGACTCAGCAACATACCAGAACTTCCAGAGAGTAGGTTTTGTGTGTGTGTGTGTGTGTGTGTGTGTCAATTCATGTGCGCGCAGAGAAAAGTTTAGCAGCCACAACTTAGGAGATGATGCTGGGGAAGCTTAAAGGTCTGAATGTAGACAAATCATATGGATTACACCCCAGGGTTCCGGGATTCCGAAGGGGATAGCTAAGGAGATTCGGGAGGCATTGGTGGTGATATTTCAGGGACAACTGCAGTCAGGGATGGTCCCAGAGGACAAGATGAGAGCTAATATAGCACCCCTGTTTAAGAAAGAAGGAAGACAGAAGCTAGTAAGATTTTATAGTGTTACAAAGGACGAGACTGCCAAGTGCTTGGAAGTGCAGACTAAAACAGGACTGAGTCAGTGTGCCTTCATCAGAGGAAGGTCACATATGATAGATCTGTTTAGAACTCTTTGAAGAAGTAACAAGCAAGTTAGACAAGGGAGAGTCATTGGACGAGATGTACTTGGATTTCCTGAAGGCCTTTGACAAGGTGCTGCTCAGGAGAATGTTAAATAAGTTGAGCCCCTGGTGTTAGGAGCAAGGTACAGGGATAGATAGAGGATTGTCTGGCTTGCAGAAAGCAGAGAGTAGGGATAAAGGAGTCTTTTACAGGATGGCAGCTGGTGACTATTGCAGTTCCTCAGGGGTCAGTGTTGGGACCTCAACTATTCACATTAAACATTAACAATCTGGGTGACGGAACTGAGGGCATTGCTGCCAAGATGGCAAATGACACAAAAATAGATGGAGGGACAGGTAGTGTTGAGGAAGTGGGGATGCCGCAGAATGACTTGGGACAGGCTAGGAGAGTAGGCAAATAGCACCAACTGAAATACAACGTAGGAAGGTGTGAGGTTATGCTTTTTGGTTGGAAGGATCGAGGCACAGACATTTTTTTTTAAATGGGAAAAGCATTTGTAAATATGAAGCACTTTAGCGCCCTAGTTCAAGAATCAGCTGGCAGTTAGGAAAACAAATGCAATTAGCATGTTAGTATTCATTTCGAGAGGACTAGAATGCAAGAGCAGAGATGTATAAGGCTCTGGTCAGACACGTTTGTAATATTGTGAGCAGTTTTGGGTCCCATATCAAAGGAAGGATGTGCTGATGTTGGAGAGGTCTACAGGAGGTTTACAAGAATTATCCTGGGGTTGAAGGACTTGTCACACGTAGCCGTTTAGGTCTCAGGGTCTATACTTGATGGAGTTTAGAAGGATGAGGAGGGATCTCACTGAAACTTACAGAATACTGACAGGCCTGGATAGAGTGGACTTGGAGAATTAGTACTAGTAGGAGAGACTAGGACCCAATGGCACAGCCTCAGAGCGAAGGGGTGGCCTTTAATAACTAAGATCAGGAGGAATTTCTTCAGCCAGAGGGTAGTTAACCTGTGGAATGTATTGCCAAAGAAGGCTTTGGAGGCTAAGTCATTGAAACAGAGAAAACTAAGCTCTTGATAGTAACTGGATCAAGTGTTATGGGGAGAAGGCAGGAGAATGGGATTGAGATATATATTAGCAATAACTGAATGGTGGAGCAGACTCAGTGGGACGAATGGCCTAATTCTGCTCCTGCATGGTCTTTATGGTCTTATGGTCCAGCATAGAGATCAAGGTCTATTTGGGATTTGGACAAGCAAATGCCAGTTTAGGGTGACTCTATTCTGATGGTCACTGGATCTGAAACGTTAACTCTGACCTCTCCACAGATGCTGCCAGACCTGCTGAGCTTTTCCAGCAATTACTGTTTTTGTTTCTGATTTCCAGTATCCACAGTTCTGCCAGTTTTTATAAGAAGACTCTGAGGTCTGATGAGAAGAAAAATGTTCATTTGCTAGTGGGAGAAGCCAGGGCTACCTTGTCTACACTGGGCTGCCTAGAATTTGCCACATTTGCAGAAAATCCAGCCACAACGTGACATAATGCAGCACTGTCATCTGTAAGAAATGCAAGCAGGAAGGACATCTGACAAAGGACACAAGCAGACTATGCACTAAAACCTGTGTGGTGTGACAGACCACTTATACTAATACACAAAGCACCACCTCAACTGTAAGCAGGCAGCATGAACCAGCAAGGGACATGCAGACAAAACAGTAAGCACAACTATCACAAAGGAGACCTGCACCTACCAAGCCCTCCACAGAGGGGAATGGGACAGAGAACACAGAAAAGAAAAGAACAAGAGAGAAGAAAAAAGCATGTGGAAGCAAACTGCTGAACACCAACATTGTTTCCCAAACTTCCTAAGCATCAGTGGATTGCAAGAACAGAGGAGGAGCCAGCAGAGGAAGAGCCAGGGGAGTGGCAGCTCATGGAGAAAATGGAGAAGGAAGGACCAAGAAGGAGCCATGCTAATTCCAAAATTAGTGACAAGAGGAGACTCACTCCCAACATATACAACAGCGGCTGCTGCTTTTCAGACAAGGCAGGGCAAAGATGACCTCTACAGAATTGGCAACCGAACACTAAAAGGGAGAGGAAATCCAACCTCCAAATCTTGGAAAAATCAAATAGGTCGCCACATTCCAACCTCAAAGCAAAGCAGTCAGTGCATCCCAGCTCTTGGGAAGGCAGAAGCAAGAATATCTTCAAGGAGAAATAGAGTGGAATAGAGTCCTGAACGTTCATAGCCAGATCCAGCAACATCAAATAGGTGCTCCTACTATAGTTGGGGGAGTTAATATTAAAGAGGGTCTTCAACAGGTGAGGAGCCAGTGACCCACACCCTGTTCCTGCACAGGCTTCCAATATCATCAGCACAAACACAGAAATTGCAGGAGAAACTCATCTGGTCAGGCAGCATCTGTAGAGAGAGACAGACAGAGTTAATGCTTCAAGTCTGACATGACTCTTCTCTAGAACGCCAAGATCATCTTCTCGTCTAGATTCTACTTTGTGGTGCAAGATGAGATGTGCTCACATTTCTGTGATAAGATGTCTGATAACTTTACATTACGTGGGTAAGGTGCATGACAGGGGGTGCTCATCTGCCTCATGAGCTTGGAACGGAAAAAGGCCTTTGACAGAAGATCACTCATCTCCATAAGGGAAGTGCTCAGCAAACCAGGCTTTGGGGATTGGACCCAATGTTCCATACAAACATCTGTAAGGCAGTTTCAATTGGATATCAGAAAGCTTTCCAATCAAATCTGGAATCAAAGGTGAACTTTCACTCAGTCCTATTTGTGTTTTGATCCTTATATTGATATATTGATCCTTATGACAAGTCTGTCAGGAAGGAGGAAGATAGAGGAGTGGTGACAATCCCAGGTACTGGAAGCACTTGGGTCAAAGTTGCTCCTGTCAGTGCACCACGATAAACATTTGTGACCAGTACAAACTGGCCTTGGGAACCCTGTTTTTGACTGAGCAACTAATCCTTTGACCCCTGCACCCTCAGATCAGACTACCTGATGTTATTTTGAATATTAGCCAGGTCCCCAGAACCTGGAAGGTGTGCGCAACAATAGTAAAATAGAAACTAGGCATTCGAAAGCAATGTTCCTCTCTATTTTGGGTAAGAATCTGGTCATTGATGCACTCTTGGTATTGCAGTAAGTGGCGCAGGACTGACCCATAGCCCACTCCAGTGCTGTGGCTATCACCCAAACCTAATCTCATGCTTTATTTGGAAATCAAAAATGGACCGTGTTTGCAAAAACATGATGTACAAATTTCTAAACAAAGCAGGAACATTGTATCTAATGTAACCCTCATCCTTATGGCCACTTTTGGGTGTGGCTACATCAGGTTATGCATAGACCCTTGGAACACAAACACCGATGTGCTGATATCGAACTGTCCCTAGTGTTACAAGGGATGAATCTGGTCAAGTTTAATTTAACTGGAATGTGGCCTAACATCAGCATCTCATGGAGGAACTGCTGCAAGAAAACACCTTTGACCACAAGTCCACGAGAGAGTGATCCACACAATGTTCTTCGAGACCCTGTGAGAAAGGGAGATGCTGGACCTGTAGAATTGCTTCCAGGGAATACTGTCAAAGCAACTGGCTGAATGCCTCATGACCAGAAGTTTCAAGTGAACATGTAGGTTGGTTGGCAGTGAATAGGACCCTCCCTGTCAGATCTTTCCTGCATGCTGCGAGTCTAAACCGCCCACATGCCGCCCTTGAGGTGGGCTGTGCTGGTGAAGAGGCACACAGTGTAGCTACACATGTCCACCTCTTTGTAGAATGTGACTTTGCAAAGTAGGCCTGGGAAAAGACTCAGATTTTTGTCAAGCTTCAAGTTTTTAAACAGTGACATAAATCAGGACTCTGTGCTGTACTTCCAGGGATTCACCTGAATCATATAAACATCAGCCAACAAAAGATTATTTCCAGTGCAAAGAGTTGTTCACAATTGAATGTTGCTAGCTGACACATTGCTAAGTCTAAGATGACATATTAAACGATTTTTGGGGTCGCTGCTGCAAAGGTACAAAGGAAAGATTACTGTCTTAGCATCCTCCAGCCATAGCACACTGAGGACCGGAACCTATGAGAAACCCCTTGGGCTATATATCTGACATCTAATGGACACTGCAAATATTGACTATAATTGTAAATGGAGTAAGCTACATACAGTATTGAAAGAAACTGAATTGCTTAGCTCTTTACAAAATGACTCGAAAGTTGTGTAATGTACTTAAATAAACTGTATGTAGCGTAATTTGTATTAAAATCCAGGTGCAGAAAAAAATTAAAGCAGATTTCACATGTTGGAAAGTAACAATCATTATCAAGCATTTTGCACTGTTTATGTGAACAGATGCTGAGTGGCTGAATTAAGTCGTATATAGGCTTAGCAAAGATTTACTCTCCATATTAAGGACGGTCTATTTACAAAGCAGTAACCGTTTAAATGAGCTCATGTTTCAGCAAAATGCAATGGGTTCATCAATTGTTGTACCACTCTGAACTGCTCACTTTAACTACAAGCCATTGTTTAGTTTGGTGCCATGACTTGTTTGATTTTCATTACTGCTACTTTCCATGAAAGTGTGGTACATGCAATTTTATAATATTTACAAATAAATTAATTTCCATTACGACAAAATTTCCAAATCAAAGAAATGAAGATTATGAAGTGGACTACTTTAGTAACTAGTAATAAATTTAGCAAAACAGTGTTCATAAGCAATCACTAAAAAAGATGTAGAGTTTTGGGACATACTGAATGATTGGTTGAACGTAAGTTTCCTTTTGTCATTTTATCTAATTCCTAAAGCTCATCCCCTCATTTGTTAGTTTTAACCACTCTATGTCCTATTACTTTTATTAAGGTTCTTAATTTGTTTGTCGTTATTTCCTCCACAATTATTTATTCTTTAAAATCCAGGTTTTCTTTTATGTGAGCCACTCTGCCATCACTTGGAAAGGTAATGAGAATTCTAGAAACTCCTAATCGATGAGGCAGTGTCTGCATTATCTGAGTCCAGGATACAAAATTCTTTTAAAAATGGTCCTGCCTTAGGACAAAATCTTCAGTTCGATAGCAAGCAAAGTACTATCATTCTCTACTGATATAGTTCTTAATTTCAAACACCACCAGTAGGTCGTACTAACATTTACGCTGTGCTCAGAAAGCAGGGATCTGCGCCTTGTAAAAGTACAGTTGTCCTATTATTTTGCATGTGCAACCTAGTGCTTTGCTACATATAAAGCTTGAAAAACTGCACTAAATGAACTTACAATTTAGGAACGCAAATGTTGGCTGATCAATTATAGCCTCTTTAGGTCATTCTATAAAAGCTCATCTTGGCTCATAAGGTTAACATCCAAAATGAAGGATCCATGAGCCGGTAACACCCCTTTATTTTCATACCGTTGTCGTAGGATGAAAACGTATAAAGTATCAAGGCATTTTCAAAACTGGTGCATTTGTAAACCAAAGTGCCTTCTGTTAGAAGTAAGCAAAAGATTAACTTGACAAAAGAAGCTTAAACAGTTGACATCTTCAAAGTTTTCTGTTCATGTTTCTTCTTGTGCAGTTTCAACCCGAACCAATCACAGAATTCTAGGTTCAAGGTGGGAAAGTCCTATGGTATTTATCTCTAGCTGCATTTTTATCCAAGAGTCAACTTGTTTCTTTCTTTACTATAGAGAAATGAGAGTCATTATTTACGTGAACAGTCTGGGCAGGAACCCAGGCCCTTTCGAGTATGCAACCTCTGCTGCTGAGGGGAGTGTCCATGCAGCACTCATCAGGGTCACGAGAATACTTTATAAGTAATAGGCTCTAGATATATGGCAGCAGGTCAATGGTGAATGACTGATTCTTTTGCAAATACTTTGTCGACAAATATCCAGGCAAACACATTGTACTAGGTACTTTCATATTCAAATGAACGGTTTTCCTTAAGGCACTGCTGTCATTCTTCAAATGATATTTGTCACTAGTATAATTTAGGCGCAAATCTGTCCCATTTCAAAAACTGTGATCAGAGATAATGGGAACTGCAGATGCTGGAGAATCCAAGATAACAAAGTTTGGGGCTGGATGAACACAGGAGGCCAAGCAGCATCTCAGGAGCACAAAAGCTGACGTTTCGGCCTAGACCCTTCATCAGAAAAGAGTCTTTTCTGATGAAAGGTCTAGGCCCAAAACGTCAGCTTTTGTGCTCCTAAGATGCTGCTTGGCCTGCTGTGTTCATCCAGCCCCACACTTTGTTATCCATTTCAAAAACTATTGTTTTTTGTGGTTAAAAGACAGACCCAAACTACTTCGCAGGTAATTATAAAGCAACATTAAAGACTGGACCATCTCAGGAGATATCAGGGTCACTGACAAAGTACTTGGTCAAAGAAATGGATTTAAACAGGCTTCTTATAATAAGAACAAGAAGTAGAAAGATAGATTGAAGATAGATTGTGGGAGCCCATCAGAATAGCCAAGTCTAGATGTGACAAAAACACAAATGAGGGTTTCAATAACAGTTGGGCTGAAGCCGGCATAAAGTCATGCAATGTTACAGAGGTGTGGAAAAAGCAGTCAATGTGTGGTCAGAAGCTGACTCTAGACTCTGATAACTCTTACTTTAGAATAAATTGGCAAATTTACAAATATAGGTGTGACATTTACACTTCAAACACACTAAGCTAAGAAATGCTGGGGGAAAAAAGCTCCACAGCGTAAAGCAGACAAGAATTTTGAAAATAAATTTGAATAATTACCTTGTTGACTTTTACCAAGAAGGAAGTTACCTTACCTCCTTGAAGTTATCAAATGCTAATAAGATTATTTCATGTCCTCCTCTGACAAGACAAACAGCTGCCAGCAGTTCTAAGACGAGAGCCTTTGTCCTACAACAGCAACAAACAAAATCATTAACAGGGCCAGGATAAATAAGGCTCTGGTTACACCAATTCTTTTATACTGGGGATGCCCACAGATGAATTTCCTGTGTTGTGTGACAATGATGCTCATTCGTGGAATTGTTTAATTGAACTCTGTAAAAATTGTGATTCAGCCTATTTTGTTTGAAAAGGAAAATCCAACATTAGCATTCAATATATCCCATAAAAAACAGATACATATAAACACCTGATAACTTTTCGAGCAATAAGATGCATTTGTGGGAATTTCTGACACCCTTTCAGACCTTCAAGGGGATCCTGATGGGATCATCGATGTGGTGAATTCTTGGTAAAATAGGTGCCCAGGGCATTATCAAAGGGCTGACAGCCACTTAAATTGTCTGCTAGTGTTTACTAATTAAGCTACAAGGCACTTTGGTAGCTATCATTTATATAATATCCTTTCCTAAATTGATGAGCTAACTAAAAGTAAACAATTCATTTCTGAAGATTTTAAGTGATACTTAAAAGTATACCAGCTTTTAACATTCACTTGTTGCTGGAGGAGAGAAGGGAACTTTTAAAACATTCTGAAAAATAGACATTGTAGGGCATTTTCACAAGCCTTCAGCCACACACTTATTAAAATTCATTCAAGCTTTCCCTGAGGACTGCAGAGTAAAATAGCGAATGCCGTATTATTTTACCTTAATGGATAGGATTCTTAAAAGCACCAAGAAAAAGGAATTGCTTTGTTAGGGACATCTAGCTAGAGGTTCACCCTGTGTCTGCAGGAGTAATGAAGGAAGCCATGGAGCTGTGCAGTTCAGAGAAGAGAGGGGCAGAGAATGAGTACAGGGCCTCAGGCATCAGGACCTCCATTGCAACATCTGAGAATCCGTACACACTCTCTCTCTCTCTCAGTATCTGAGCCATCCTAAGATGTCTGCTATCCATCAACTAGCCCACTCCACACCTTAATGGCAGTGGATTTGCGGAGCCCACATACACTGTTCCATGAAAATTGTACCTATTCAGTGTTTGAGCACTAAATCTCTAAGTGTTTATTTCACCACCTCCTGCAAAGGTAAAATTACTGTAATCAGCAATTAGGCAAGAATTGTATGCTAGAATTGGATTGTCAAACAAATGTATACTTTTACCACAGTACCCATTTATAACATCTGTTTTCATCCATTCACTTAAATATGACGATAAATATGCAGTTCTACTCAATTATACATAAAATTATAATAGCTATTCAATCTATTTAATACCGTATGTATTTTTCTAAAATGGTGCTCAGTCACAATGTGTTTTTCAACCAACAAGGGTGTCTTACCTCGGATTCTTATTGTTCAGACTCAGAGCAATTTCATTAACAGCATGGGGATGTGACATGACCATGTTAAAGCCATACTGCAATGAAAAGATCAAGATCACTATTTGTCCAGAAAATGCTAAAACATGACAAAAGTATACAGAAACACTTGCAATATCCTACTTCAACATCCAATGCCTCATGATCTTGGTATAGCGTGCTGTTATACAAAGATCATGCATTCCATCTCATTATTAATAGAAGCAAAGTGGCATTATTGCGTTATCAGAGTGTGAATTTCAAAACCCATGTTGCTTACTGTTATAAGTTTCCAGGTGTGGTCACAAAATAGCCACCACTGGAAATTATAACTAACGAGTTATACAAAGTTTGTCAGTCTCAGTTTAAACAGTAGAGTCTGACTGTACATTTGATTTAAAATATGTATAAAAATCGGAATGTTCTCCAAGGCAATGGATACACTTTCTGATTATAAATCCTCCTTGCATATCTGTTGCATATGAATTATTGAATAAACATGTTGGACTTTCTGGAAGATGTAAAGATTAATTTCCACATAAAGACATTCTTTCATCTAAAATTGTAAGTACTTCAAGATATTTCCTCTAGAAAGATTATGACACGCTGTTTTTGATTTTCTGATATTTTGAAGACTTTTGGAAAAATGAACAAGTTCCAGGAGTACAGCGGCCAATTCAACCCAAAACCAACAAACATCATTCTCAAGATTCTTTAAATTGGCCTAGATGGTAGCTACACCCTATGCTCAAGATATCTTCTTTCAGACTTCTGGATAAAGCTGTCACCACAACACAACCCCTTGGTCATCAGAGATGACTTGCAATGGAAAATCAACCAGTATTTGAAGCAAATCCATGGTAACATTGAGTAATCAAGCAAATCGATTTAAGGGTTTCAAACTAGACTGAGGAAATGGTTTAGTAAGTGGGGTTCCAGCAGAGCTCAAAACCATCAACTTTCTAAGGATATCATTGAGTCCTTAGGCCTGCAGGTTTATAAAAGAAATTAACATGATTAACAACATAATGAAATCTGTAAAGAAAATTGCAAGTCTGAGGCTAGAAACAACAGATCCTAATGTGACATTCGTTATTATTTTACACAGTTGTATACATATTGATGAAGGTAATTATATTTAGTTTTATGAGAATGCAGACAATAATAAATGAAATGAAACCTCTATTTTGTTTAGTAGAAGTACAAGCTTTATGGCAAATAGGCATAATTGCATATTTAAGTCTTCTCTGCATTTCTTGTGAGTGCACAGGACAAAGTAGTAAGGTATTAGAACAACAGAAAATTTGTACCATATACCTGATAGTTCATGATTGCACGCAAGCACATGATGCAGACATGAACATCATCTTTCTTGCTCACTAATCTAGAATTCTTCAGCGTCCTTCTGCTAGGTAATGTGTTAAACCTAAAGGAGAGTAATGCAAAGATACTTAGAACATTGAAACTGTGAATATCACGTGAATTTAATAAAACAAAAAACCCATAATATATCAGCGCAATATAATGAGCAACAACTAAATTAACAAGGATTGAAATGTTTCTCTATTATGTTACACCTTCAGGATTCAGACAATAAGAAAGTAGACGACATCATATTATAGCCCTCAGCTAATAGGTCAGGCTTGTAAGTTCTTTAAGATAATATAACCAATATTGACTTCCTAGTTCCTGTGTGTGATTATGACTATGTTTGCTTGAATATACTTGAAAACACACAATTAAACAAAGTAGAAAGAATCCGCAATTCTGGTTTAAGGGTTTTCCTAACTTAAAACTAAAACCATTAAACAAGCATTGAAAAAGCTGTTGTTTTTCTACATGTATGATTCCTATCAGTAACTAGTGAAGTAGCTGTGTTGGTATTTATCATTGTACTGTATAAGCCACCATTCACTCCTACTCGCTTCTCCTGCACATGCAACCTCCATCATCCAGAAAGACAATGACAGCTCATACATGAGAACATCACCAACTTCAACAACTTCTCCAAACCATCTAGTATTCAGATTTGGCCGGATATTGTCGTCCCTTCCTTAGGCTGGGTCAAAATCCTGGAACCTCAGGTTAGCGTTGTGGGAGCATCACACAGGCTTATGATGGCAGCTCACCATGACTTCCAAACATAAACTGGGAGAATCAAAAAATGCTGCAATTACAGCAAGACACCCACATCCTCTAATTGCTTAAAATGTTGTGCACATCAGACTAAGGTCTCTTGCTATCCAATCAGGTACTTACCTGGGCAGCCTCAAGCCTTTGGACTAAATTGGCCTTCACTCAGGAGAAATCCTGTTGCAGAAGATGACAGCTCTCCAATATCTAGAATCACTGATTGAGCCCTGCAAAGAGGTCAGTGTGTGTAGGATAGGGATTGCTGTGAGGGGTTCAATGGAAAGTGTAGGTGACCTGGGGAGATCAGAAACAGGTACAGGGGATGAATCCAGTTGGGCCATACCCTGCCAATGCCAGAACTCATGATCAAGCACAGACGCCCTGTGAGATGCCACTCTCCCTCTCCCACTGCTGCTTGAATCTGAGTAACTACCAGTTGAGGCCTTTAGGTTACCCATGAGAGTCTTAATTTATCTCTCGGTGGAGATCAGTTAGATCTCACATCTACCTACTTCTGAAATACCCAATCCTTCTGAGTGCAAGTCCTGCTCAGCAGCTGCTGGAGGTTACTGTTGTTGTTTGGTTTGCTGATAAAGCAGTAGTAGCCATCTCCTTCTACACTACATTCATAGTTGCGTGAAGGACTCAGGTACAGCAACAATCTCCAAGTGACAGCTCCATGTTTGTACCATTTTTCCAAATGTACATTGCAGAACCAAGGTTTTCACTATATGTTATAATTAGAATTCTACCAGTAAACTACCACGATGGCCACCTACCAAAGAAAAGTTTCCCTTCCACATCAAAGATCATGTTCTTACCATACTTACAGTTCAGTGTGTGAATGTGACAGGTTCCAGTCCTAGCTATGGAAGTGGCTGTGAGATGGGGACATCAGCTTAAACATTTAAGAATCTTGCTGTCATCACTCACATTTTTGGTGAACTGACATGATAAGGAGGCATCTAGCACACACAATGTACTGGTCATAAGGCCATAATTTTAAATGCACATTCTTAGATAATATATGACCTGTCAATGACATTCAAATTGAAGTCGGGTGATGGTATTACTGAATCAGAGGAGGCCCAATTTGAGCTTGAGACCTTTTATAAAACTATTAATGTCCCCACTTCATCGCTAGAGTCCCATGCCCTTGTTGACCATGCACGCTCCTCAGGTACAGGCCAGAGTTACTGTGACCGGTGTGAACCCAAACATCTGCAACTCTCAGTACCCTCTGATTCATTATGAGGTCCCACCCGCTCTCGTCGGTTCCCCACTATCTATCATCATTCCTTCAGAAACTGAGCACAATTAAGCTTATCCCCAGACTGGAGTTGCCAGTCTCCCAAGAATGCCATGGGCTGCTCCCTGATAAGGCCCTGACCATAATTAACCAAATGCCTGGCCTGACTGTGGGATAATTCCCCTGATTTGACAGGATAAACCCCGAGGACCACAGCCATGCCCCATATTGATGTTTCCAAAGCACACAGAGACCTACCTGTAATTCGCAGAACAGTTGTACTTGATCTACCGAATTTACCACGGCCCAATTCTCCATTCTGTAAAGGACATGGCTCCCTGGTCCCTGGGAGGACAAAGCAATAGCCATAGCCATCCCCTGGACTGGAATTAGGCAAACTCTTTAATCAATGTGGTGGTACCCTTGACTGTGGCCTCCCTTAATCCTACTAAGCACCACAAGACTTTTAGACAGGACCATATGCTTGAAGGTTATACAATATGCTTGCAGCATAAACTGCTGGCACATGCTTCAGTCTGTGATTTACACAGTACTGTGCCGCAAAGCAGCACGTCCACATTCAGTGCTCCCCGTTGTGACAAGCTGCATATTTCTTACTCTCAACTTAAAAGAAATGTGAGCTCGAGAGAGGCTGGTAGTCCATAAGTCAGTAATGAATCAATAATGGTACAATAAGAAAACACTGGAAACGGGATGGAAATTGGTAACCTCAAATCAAGCAGAAAGCAGGACAGCACTGAGAAAATATGATGTATCCTATACAGGTGCATGTGCGGCCCTGCATGCAAAGCAACCAAGCAGAAGCACACAAGTCACAAGCAATGCTGAGCTCTAAAGTGAAGTGTGGAGATGCTGAAGAGGTATGAGAGTTGGTCTAAGAGTGGGCTTGATGATTTAATAAGACTGCTGGTTTGTCGATGGATGAAGGCTTGAGGTGGTTGCTGGCCTTGAAGCATGCAGGGATATTGCTCAGAAGAAGCAACGGCTTGGTGGTCAGGACAAGCATTTAATGCACCTACTCTGATTTACATCTTGGGAATCTGCACTGTCTAGTTTCTTCATAAAGCAGCACATAAATAAAACATGTTGGCACTTTAACAACTCACAAGAGCCTTCAAGGCCTTGCCTGTCATTTGCAAAATTGCAGCAACAGCTAACAGGCCGCAGAAATTATAATATGAAGTTTTCCAGCCCTGGAGACTGAAACTCTGGCCGCGGCCAAAATTGTAATAGTGGAAAACGTGGCAGCCAATTTATGCACAGCAAGCTCCTACAAATAGAATAAGATTGACCATTCAACCTGTTATTTCATGTATTGTAAATGTTATCCAGGACTGGGAAGACTGTACTGCTTATCTTCAAATGGGACAGTTTCAAAACTGCTTGAGTGAGCAGAAGGTGCTTCAGATTAATATCACATCTGATAAATGAAATCTTTGACAAGTTCTCGTCTAAGTGTCGCCCTGGAATTATGTGCAGGCTTCAGAGTGGTGCTTGAACCTAAGGCCACCTCACTCAGAGGTTACTATCAACTGGTTGACACTGTTCAAATGAAGGTTACTATTTGAAGCATTAATTAAGGTGCTGAAAGCAAAGAGTTAAATATGATCTGCAAAGTAGAAAATGATTTCACACAATTCACACAGTTTGTATGCAATGTGAAAAACCTTCTGCATGGCTGAGAACTGTTTTCACTTCAAGTTTTAAAAAATGTTTAGGAAGAAACTTTGGAAAAATTTAATTTTCTAAATGCCTTCAAATATTACAGGCAAAAGCTTATGTTATGAATTGGATAAAAACAACTTCACTCAGGATTTTCCCGACTCTATTTCATGTCACAGCTTGTAAACTTAAAAACTCAGTTTTCTGGCAATCATAAGTTTTCTTTAAAAGGTGAGTTAATGTTTCTCAAATACGCTCAACACCACTGCACAGAACATCAAAGGCTATTTGTATGATATGTTTAGTTTCCCACAAAACAATATTGAGTGTCTCTGGAAGACTGCAGAAAATGGCCTTATGCTACTGTGCATTCGTATTTTTGGTGGAGATGTTTTAAGTAAGTTATTCAGTACAGGAAACAGAAGTACAATGACTTAACCATTAAGTAAACTAAAGCAGACTAAAAGAATACTCCTGTGGTTTACTGGCACAATGCTAGAATGAGTCAACATATTTTGGCTCATTGCAGTTCTTAACTTGATAATGTACCCAATATGCTTTAAATCACTGGTACAGTTTACATCATCGTCTGACTCTTCTAGTGGTTTTACACTACAATATTGCTCCCAAACAATGCATGCTTTCATAATTTGACATGGTTAGAATACTAGTCATAATCAAGTTCTCATATTGCAATTTGCTACATGTTAGTTCACATGGTTGACCTAGTTCCAATGTAGCGAGGTTTCACGAATTACAATAAGAAAGATAGTCCTGAATGATCAGCTTCCAAATTTCAAATGCACTGATTCGCTCTCTTGTATAAAACTGTTTACACTAGCCAAGTTAGGATTGGTCCTTTCATTAACATTGTGATTAGGTAAATAAATGAAATAACAGGTGAAAGGTGAGCGATTTTATTACATTCTAGAAGAATTAATGTTTTTCACTGTCTTTACAAGCCACTACATTTTAGCTGTGGGTCTTGTAGAATTGAGTAGAACATACAGCACAGAAACAAGTCCTCTGCCCAACCAGACAGGTGTATTTATGTAAGCATCCTCCAACTCTTCCTCACGTAGCCCAGCAACTGCTTCTCCCTCAAAACATTTTCTAGCTGAAAAATGTACTGCACTATTTGCCTCTACCATCTCTGTATTATTGATTTCCACATTCTCACCATTCCATTGGTAAAGAGGTTCCTTCTGAATTCCCGTTTTGATTTCTTCACAACTACTTTAAAATGATAGCTTCTCTTTTGTTCGACCCCACATGTAATATTTTTACTGTGATTTCTCTGTAGAAACCTTTCAGAATTTTAAAGGCTTCTCCTGGCTCAGCCCTCAGCCTTCTCTTTTCAAACTGAAATTTAAGTTAGACGCCAGAAGGACAGCATCAATGAGTTGTCTCCAAGCATCCTTCCTGCTAAATTCAGCATGTTATCCTTGCTCTGAACTGCAAGATTTTCAAAAGAACTGGTTGCTTGTGAATTGCCACTGGGGTAAGGTGCTCTGCCGAAGGAACCACACTCGGCACAATTCACAGATTATTACAGATGAGCGGACAAAATTAGTAAGGAAAAGAATGGGAGTAGGGTAAACAGAAGAATATAAAGTAAAGCAATATGAAAAAGCACCCTACTCAACTTGCATGTAAACATTAAAATACAATAAATGCAACAATCGGCAATGTGAAAGGTAAAGATTATATGTAACTTGTAAAATCGCATTGTGCATTTTACAGTTGTTACCTCAATAATTGAAATTGCAATAGTTCACATGTTAGAGATGTCTGTGATAGACAGAATTCTGGGATGATATTGTCTCTTCACCACAGAACAATGGTCCCTTTTAGACTCCATTTCAAAGGTCATACTGCAGATTTTAACAGCAACTTAAAAACAAACTAATCCAGTGACTGGCAGATAAATACAACTATTCCTTAACTGATGTGAAAACCATGTGTTGTATTCGTAGTTCTTGGCAAGCCTTCGGTTGCAGTCATATTGTATGCTTATGCACGATTGTTGATCTTCCTAAAGTTGATCTCACCTTACACTGAACAATGATCTCTGATCCAGTGGACAGTTTAATTCAGGACAACCAACATACAACATTGGGGTGGCATGATGGCTCAGTGGTTAGCACTGCAGCCTCACAGCATCAGGGGCCCCGGTTCAATTCCAGCCTCAGGTGACTGTCTGTGTGGAGTTCGCACATTCTCCACGTGTCTGCGTGGGTTTCCTCCGGGTGCTCCGGTTTCCTCCCACAGTCTAAAGATGTGCAGGCTAGGTGGATCGGTCATGCTAAATTGTAGTGTTCAGGGGTGTGTGGGTTATGGGGGATGGGACTGGGTGGGATGCTGCAAGGGGTGGTGTGGCCTTGCTGGGCCGAAGGGCCTGTTTCCACACTGTAGGGAATCTAATCTAATAAAGGCTCAAACACACATAGTCATAACAACAAACTTCCCAAGAACAAAATCTCAAACAAGGATAGTTTCAGAAGTGTTATAAATAGAACAAGCGACTGTTTCTACAACTTATTGGAATTAGCACTATAAACCTTCTAAAGCGCTGTGATAGTAAATGATTGGTACCACACTTTGTAATAAGAATACTTGGAGTAATTCACATTTGGGGGTCAGTTGGCTGGATGGCTAGTATACAATGTAGAGTGACACCAACAGTGTGTGTTCAATCCCAGCACTGACTGACGTCACCATGTAGGTCCCACCCGCATCAACCTCTCCCCTCGCCCGAGGTGAGGTGACCCTCAAGTTAAAGTCGGCGTCAGCCATCTCTCATTATTGAGAGAGCAGCTCTATGAATCCCTGGGACTACGACAACTTTCCATCACTCACAATAAGTCACTGCTATTGTAAGTATTATAAGTTGGAGTTTCTTGTTACCTTTGTTGTTGCTTTCTCCAGTTTATTTCAACATTAGATTCCCAGCTGTGCACTAATATCTGTGGTTGGCAGGGTTCAAACTCAGATCATTCTTGTGGACAAGTTTATCTCAGAAAAATTATTTGTCAACTCTGTCAGTCTGTCTGGCCACAAGTGGAAGGTTTAATCTTTAGGGAACGGACTAAATTAAAGGTGGGAAAAGTTGAGCTTGACCAACCAACTCAAGCAGTAAAGAACCTTTTCTCATTTGACAGAGAAGAAAGCTAGCTGTGGTGGTGCTTAATGTTTAGCTGAGAAACACATCTAAGACAGGGATGGTTGTAGACCAGTAAAGCTTGGGGAAAATAAAAGCATGCTGCAAGATTTGAAACATTGAAAATATGTTTTCCCAGTACAGCTTGTGCATATTCAGCTGCAAAAAAAATCTACCAGAATTTACGTAGGAACTTGTAAGTTGTATTAGCAAGATGGAAAATCATTTAAAAAGTTTAGTGCATTTATGATCCTTTAGTCAGTAAGTTTCCAACCAGCAAGGAAGTCAGGTTGAGGTTTCCCCACAAATAGACCTGGTTAATTAAATTTTAAAATCACATGCAAATTGAGATTTATCGTCAACCAAAATTCTAAAAATGAAATTCTATCAGTGATAATGGGAACTGCAGATGCTGGAGAATCCAAGATAATAAAGTGTGAAGCTGGCTGAACACAGCAGGCCAAGCAGCATCTCAGGAGCGCCTCTCTGATGAAGGGTCTAGGCCCGAAATGTCAGCTTTTGTGCTCCTGAGATGCTGCTTGGCCTGCTGTGTTCATCCAGCTTCATACTTTGTTATCTTGTTTTCTAAAAATGAAAGTCATGTTATGAACGAACTCCCCAGTTGAAAGAGAAGAAGCTTTCTGATATCAGCTTACCGTAATGTTGAATGCCTGGAAGAGCGGGCCAGGGTGTTACCGACTGGTGAAGGCAGATTACTACCTCGATGTAAGTCCTCAATGGACCGGCTCCAAGGTTTGGATTTGTCCATTGCATTCTCCACATTATTTTCCACACTTTCAAAATCAAATCTGAAGTCAAATTACAGAAACCAAATTTTTTAAAAATGCATCCATTAGTCAAAAATAAGTCAAACATGTCTGACACCAACAAACCAGAGGTTATCTAACGGATAAATCCCAGAATATATATGTAGTGCTGCCTGATTTTAATAAAGCTTACAGCAGGAAGCGAGTGACTAACTGGATAGAATTAATTGGATTTTGCTCCCTGGGCTGGTAATCAATTATCAATACTACCTGAATACAAGCAGAGGATTACAATGGTTATGCTATAGTAATAAAAACTTCATTTCTCACTTTTAATTTTTAGCTAATCTTACATATAAATCATGCCGACATATACAGTTACAGTCATATAGGCAACACTAGAAGAACAAAAAAATTTCACATCATTACAGTACTTACATCAGCACTTTTAACCCAGTACCTGCAGAACATTTGTTGCCAATTAAGTTGTTTGCGGTCCCTATTCTTACTATATGATTAGGCACATGCAATCTTTAGCATGATACGTTTCTAACTAATGTGTGATTACAGAACTAAGCCTAGAAAAAGGTTCTTAGGCACTATTTAGAAAACAAAGGCCGAGATTTTATGATTAGCAATGCAGCAACGGCTCTCACTGCTGAACTTGAAACAAACAACCCACAAAAAAAATCACCAAATCTCTTGAAATGATTTACCCCTTTCCAAATGGTATTTTAAATCTGGCACAAGTCTAGAGGGTGTTTTGGTGTGTAACATTATTAATGTCATCAAGTAGGTAAACAGCCAATCGCACTGAAAATGTTCATTCACAGAAAAATAAGAAGTTTATAGCACTTAAGGAAACACATTTTTCCTTCCAAATTGGATAACTTCACACTTCTCCATATTACATCTCACTTGTCATATTCTTGTCTATTCACTCAGCTTTGTCTATTATCTTTTTACAGCCTTTCTGCTCTCCGCACAGCTTACAATCTTAGCTGAAAAGGATCACCAGCAAACCTGAACACAACAGGCTCAGCTTCCCCATCTAAGTCATTGATATAAATTTGTAATCTTTGCACAAGTCCTCGTGATACCCAACTGGTTACAGACTGCCCACAAGAAACTGGATTGGTTTATTTGTCTCCTTTCAGTCCATTAACTCACATCCATACTCCTGATCCCATAAACCCTAACAATATGTAGTTATCTGGCAACCAAAGGCTATCAAATGTTTCCTTCAAAATCCAAATGTATTATTCACTGGTTGCCCTGAATTCACACAGCTAGTTATACCTTCAAAAATGCTAACACATTTCTCAAACGTGATTTTCTTTTCATATATCTGTGTTGACTCTACTTAATCATATTGTGATTTTCTAAGTACCCTATACCATGTTTCTAATAATAAGAGTCCAACAATTTCCCCAGGATTGATGGTAGGCAATCTGACCTATAGTTCCCCATGACTCCCCATTCTTTCTTAACTTGCAGGATTACATTTACTGCCTTCCAATAATGTCTGTTCTAGGTCCTAGCATTCTGTAAGACCAAACCAATACATTTAACTATTGCACTAGTTGCCTTTTGGGAAAATCTGAGGATGCAGGCCATTAGGAATTTGTCAACTTTTGGTCTAATTTTCTCCAGCATGTTTTCTTTACTAACATCAACCGTGTGTATGTGCATGCGTGCATCTCCCCGGAGAGGAGCAGAAGTAGTTTCAACAACTCCTGGGATTCTACACTATTCTGTGCCTGTGTAAACTCTGGAAGTCACTGACAGTTTCAGAAAAATAATTTCTTTTTAGGTGATTTTTTTTCTAGTTCCAGATTGACAGTATTATGGTTACAGTTTACTATCCAGTGATTAGAAAGGGCACTTACGTAACTGCATACTGTGCAAATGAGAGGTACTCCACCAATATGTCTAGACCTTGGTTCTCTTCATTCAAAAACTCACGCACCCAACTATTTAAAAAAAACGAATACACAAAAGGGTCACGTAAACACATTGTTAAAGGATTTAGAAAACCTACTGAAATAATCCAAGTCAAATCAGCTCGCTTAAAGCAATTCTCCTATAAATGCAATACAAACAAAATGGATATCCAAGATATTGTACGCAGATACAACGTATGATACACAAGAAAATTCTATGTTACATCACAGAAAGGCAAATCAAAAACGAGGAGCACACTCATAATAAAGTGCCCTTATTTGTTTTGAAACTACCTTAATTCCAGAATCCTTTCGTTTTTCAACCCAATGTTTCAAATTCTTGCTACCAAGACAGGAGGTACCTCGGCAGTGTACATCACAAAAAGTGATGTGTGAAAATTCCAACTTGGTTTTATTGATCGTTATTCAAGTCACTAAAGCTAAAAGGTCTTTAAACAATACATTTCCCTGTCAAGGGATAATCTGACTGAACTGGAAGTAACTTCTAACCAGGAGGTTATGAAATCTTCAACTCAAAAATATAATGTGAAGCAGTGTAAGGGAAGAGGTTTTCTTTCCCCCTCTGCCCTTCCCTCTTAAATTCAAACAGGAAAAAGCAATATTTCTGGCTACTTTCAAGCCAGATTTTTGGAATGTAAGCTAGCTTTTGTCCACTGGGATTACAACTGTAAAGCCAATTTTATTCAAACTCTCTAAACAGATCTTAATGTGAGCTGTTACGTGTTGCCAATGCTCAGGATAACTGTAGATCTACATCCAGTGGGACCTAAAACACAATTAATTTTACTTGCAGTCTATTAACAGCCACCAATGTTATCAAACATTTATCCCCTATCCTCCAGGCTAAATTATTTTTTATTGCCTATCAAATACTGGCAGCAGCAGTTTTAATGCTACAAGATGAAATATCAGAACAGGGTGATTTTTTTTCCCCCATTTACAATGCAAGAAAGGATACCATGGGAAAAGAGGAATTCTACATCTGGTAATATTTGTCTAAGTGAAATTCCAACATGGTTAGGTGGGAGCTTTACCCTCAGACAATAAAGGGAATTAGTTTTCTGAGAGTGGGAGTCAGATTTGCCTTTACTTTTCACAAGATGGTGTGCACACTACAAAATAAAAAGTCCTCGTATCATGCATTTAGCAACATTCTTGGTGTTCCAGTTAATGATGCACCACTCAAAGCATAGTGAATTCACCACTGTATTGTTTCTGTTGAAGCTCTTCTACTAAGTTTACTAACATTCTAATTTATTCAAAGCAACACTGTTGAAGCAGGATACCCGTTCCTTAGTGAGCAAATGATACACTTAATGACAGAATAGCTAACTTGTTTCAAACCCATACCCAGCCCCCACAAGTTGCACGCCCAGTTTCAACTGGGTTTGAGGCGAGTTGGGAGAGATTAAGTGGAGCACAAATTTCTTTTTTCCATAAATAAGAGCGGAAAACAAAGGTTTGGTCTTCATATGCCATGCTTCATCTCCTGTCAGCACCAATCTGGCAGCAGAGAGCTGGTCACCTTCGATTCCCCAGAATGATGTCTGACCCACAGACAGAAAATGATTTGATTTTATAGAGTCCATTCCAAAGTCATATAGTGTCCATTCCAAAGTCACCGAAAGACAAAACTGACAAAGTTTACACATTAAAACACTACTCCTGGGACTTTGTGGAGAAGGAGCCATCCAGATTAATTCATGCATAAAATATCTGGAGTCACAGACAAGCTACCTCCAACTGTGAGATTCCAATCACGTTTACAGTTAACATGATCTTAGTACACAAGTGGGAATGAGAACAAGTGAACAGCCAGCCTTTTTGGAAGCAGCAGCAGGGAGGCTCAGTTGACTTTAAAGAGCCAGGCCTTGTCTATTCACTGTTTACCCAAACTGAAAAGCCAGGATGTTGGCACGCAGCAGCTGTCCAGCCACTGGATGCGTTTGTGGACCAAGATGAATAGTATAATGTAGATGGCCAGAAGGTAGACGGTCTGAACAAGGCATGATCACCTTTGCACACACATCCCACCTTCTGCACCTGGCTGCCTTTCCTAGGAGTTATGGCCCAATAGGGAAGGCAACAATTGCTACCTCGCACAGACCTCAGGTTAACAAGAAGCTGAACCTCGATAATGTCACTGAAGCCTGGCCAGCCCATTAAAAGAGGATACTGACAGTTTGATGTGGGTGTCTTGCTACATGCAATTTCCCTTGATATGGTTGCTTGTTTGCTTCCTAAAATCCAATGACACAGACTGAACCAGATCTGATGCCACAAACTATCATCAGATCAGGGTGCACCACATTGAGCACTACTGGGCTTTAGGCAATCACTCTAGGATTATTCTGCAGAGCAGAGATAATCTCCAGCATCAGTTCTGACAATTAGTAGCTTATGCATTTCTTCATCCCCAAGATAGAGGCCATCTGTTCAATGGCTCTGCTGCTTCCTCACCTTGTGCGTGCATACCAAAACAAATCTTCTTCCCACTCCCATGCTCTTAAGTAACAATGCATTGGAATCTTTTGTCTAAGCCTTCCTCTCCTCCTTTTAAAATGTTGAAACAACTGTTTGCAACATTTTTGGGGTTTTGGCTCAGCAACTTTTTCTTTTGACTGCAAGACATGGGAAATTTTTCTACATTGAAGTTAGCATGACTTCAAGAGCAAAACTTTACTGCAAAATTCTGGTGTTGCAGAAACTGTTGGAAGTGATGAGAAAAGGAAATGAAACTGAGGAAGTAAATTGGAAGTGAACACATAATTAAATAATTCTCATGAAATCAAGACGTGCAAACTGGAATTGAAGAAAATGTATCCTGCTGGAAAAATGGAAAGGGTCCTGACACATTAGCCAACAAATTCTTCACTAAGATCTTGTATATTTCCCTGTAGTGTTTGGAAGTAAGACAATACCAGGCCTATGCACTATATAATTATGAGCCATTATCTGAACTTTTTTTCAGCCTGGGTCTTTGTGAACTACACCACTGCAACCACCCTAAATGGTGACATTTACAACTACATATGAATGATTAGTATGCTCGTATTGAAGGTGATGTGGTCTGGAGTGACCTTCAAGGTCGGCTGTGAGAGGAAGAACAGGTTAGGGAGGCAGAGACAGGTTGGACTGGTTTTGGGATGCAGTGGGTGGGTGGGGGGGAAGAGCTGGGCTGGTTGTGTGGTGCAGTGGGGGGAGGGGACGAACTGGGCTGGTTTTGGGATGCGGTGGGGGAAGGGGAGATTTTGAAGCTGGTGAAGACCACATTGATACCATTGGGCTGCAGGGTTCCCAAGCGGAATATGAGTTTCTATTCCTGCAACCTTCGGGGGGCATCACTGTGGCACTGCAGGGGGCCCATGATGGACATGTCATCTAAAGAACGGGAGGGGGAGTGGAAATGGTTTGCGACTGGGAGGTGCAGTTGTTTATTGCGAAATGAGTGGAGGTGTTCTGCAAAGCGGTCCCCAAGCCTCCGCTTGGTTTCCCCAATGTACAGGAAGCCACATGGGTACAGTGGATGCAGTATACCACATTGGCAGATGTGCAGGTGAACATCTGCTTAATGTGGAATGTCATCTTGGGGCCTTGGATAGGGGTGAGGGAGGAGGTGTGGGGGCAAGTGTAGCATTTCCTGCGGTTGCAGGGGAAGGTGCCGGGTGTGGTGGGGTTGGAGGGCAGTGTGGAGCGAACAAGGGAGCCAATGTGGTATACTGCATCCACTGTACCCGGTGTGGCTTCCTCTACATTGGGGAAACCAAGCGGAGGCTTGGGGACCGCTTTGCAGAACACCTCCACTCGGTTCGCAATAAACAACTGCACCTCCCGGTCGCAAACCATTTCCACTCCCCCTCCCATTCTTTAGATGACATGTCCATCATGGGCCTCCTGCAGTGCCACAATGATCCCCCCCGAAGGTTGCAGGAACAGCAACTCATATTCCGCTTGGGAACCCTGCAGCCCAATGGTATCAATGTGGTCTTCACCAGCTTCAAAATCTCCCCCTCCCCCACCGCATCCCAAAACCAGCCCAGTTCGTCCCCTCCCCCCACTGCACCACACAACCAGCCTAGCTCTTCCCCTCCACCCACTGCATCCCAAAATCAGTCCAACCTGTCTCTGCCTCCCTAACCTGTTCTTCCTCTCACCCTTCCCTTCCTCCCACGCCAAGCCGCACCTCCATCTCCTACCTACTAACCTCATCCCACCTCCTTGACCTGTCCTTCTTCCCTGGACTGACCTATCCCCTCCCCACCTATACTCTCCTCTCCACCTATCTTCTTTTCTCTCCATCTTCGGTCCGCCTCCCCCTCTCTCCCTATTCATTCCAGAACCCTCACCCCATCCCCCTCTCTGATGAAGGGTCTAGGCCCAAAACGTCAGCTTTTGTGCTCCTGAGATGCTGCTGGGCCTGCTGTGTTCATCCAGCCTCACATTTCATTATCTTGGATTCTCCAGCATCTGCAGTTCCCATTATCTCTGGTAAAATATTGTTGCTTTTTCAGTGAGACTGATAAAGAGAGCCCAAAACATCAAATCTGATTTGTACACCTTGAGACAGAATTTTCACAGTCCTTTTGGCCCAGACAATTCCTTTAGAAAGGAATAGTTTTGTTAAAAAAGTTTTTTCCCACAATTTCAGGGCTGAACACCCTGCGCAGATTCAACTAGCTAAGTGTTTCATTAACAGAAGTTAAAAATCCCAGATGAGTGCTTCCCGACGCAGCTTGGCTTTGAACTAATAGTTCCTTTTCCATCTGTCTTTTATTTCATTAAGAGTCACAGTTGTCTGTGGACTAGAATTTATAGGACCAATCAGGCTTTATTATTTACTTATTTATTGCAAGCCATGGTAATGACAACTTGGATGTTCAGCAGTATCTCCCTTGTAGTCACAGCTTGTGGCAGTGTAAACATTTCGCACCTGATTAGAATAATGCCACACGCGTAATGATCAGTAAGCAATGATTTTACTGGATCAATCTACATGGTCTATCCTCATATGGTCAATAAACCAACAAGCAAAATGACTAAGAAAAAGTAATATTTTCAAATATATCAATGCACAGGAACATTGCAACAGGAATGGATTACTAAACCCCAGCAGTCTGCTCCTCTATACAATTAGGTCATATTGAATCCTCTACCTCAGTCAAGAAAATGGCAAAATCTCCATATTTCTTGATGTAAGTAGCACCCAGAATGATTTCTGGTCTTGAACATGTTCAATGATTGAATTTCAAAACTTTGATAGCCCTCTACGCTACAGTATTCCAAAGATTTACTACCCCTAAAGATGAAATTCCTCCTCATCTCAGTCTTAAAATGGCCTCTTCAGTTAAAAATAATGTGTTCTGATTCTAGACTCAAAAGCCGGGGAAATAATACTATTCACATCTATCCTGTTTCATGCTTTAGAGACAATTTTCTTCGTTTCAATTAGATCGCCTCTCATTCATCAACACCTTAGAAAATTTAATCACATTTTCCTTACCCTCTTCCTGTCAAACAATCCCACCATTAATCTGGTGAGGATTCACTGTACCCTCAGTGGGAAGTAGATCCTTTCTCAGATAAGGAGACTAGAATTTTACATAAGACACTAGGTGCAGTCTCACCAATGAACTTTACAGTTGCAGTAAAACATTCTTTTACATCTGTAATCAAGTCTTTTTGAAATGGAGGCAAACATATAATTTGCCTTTTTAATTAACTGCAACAACTGCATGTTAACTTTTCATAACACATGAATAAGAACACCCACGCCCCACTGGACACCAACACTTCCCAAACTCGCACCATTTAAGCAAAATCTTCACATTTATCCACATTATGCTCCATATGTGACGTTCTTGTCCTTCACTTAGCTTGCCCTAGTCCACCTGAAGCCTTCTTTTAACTTCGTCATAACTTCCACTCCCACTTAGTTTTACATAGCTAACAAATTTTAAATATTTCAAAAGCCCCACCCACCATCCAAATCAGTGATTGTGAACAAATTATGGCCCTAGCACTGATTCTTGCAGGAGTTCAATCATAACAATCTGCCATCCTGAGAATGACCTGTTTATTCCTATTCTCTGCTTTCTCTCTGTTAACTGATTATTAATCCATTCTAATATATTAACCATAATTCCTTGCGTTCTAATTTTGTTTACCAACTTCAAGTGTGGCACACTGAAAGGTTTCTGAAAATCCAAATACACCATATCCACTGATGCTTTTAATTGTGCTACAAGTAACATCTTTGAAAACCTCAACAAGAACGTAAAACGCGAGTTCCCCTTTGTAAATCCCTGTCGACTAATTAATTATATCATTACTTCCCACAGTCTGTAACACAGGAGTCTGTTTTGTGCCGACATCATTTGGTATCCCAAATTATTGCCAGGTTACATATCACAAGTCAGTCACAAACTAAATATCCTCCATTGTACCACAATAATCAAAAAATTGCTTTATACTCAAGCTTTGCAAACTATTAACTATTCAATTTGGACCAAAATGTGGAAGTGATGAGGTCTTTGTCCACTACCATCCATCTAATTAAGTTCACTTCCCACCTCCAGGCACACTGTTCCCAGAAGCAAAAGATTCTGTCCTACATATGTAATTGTTTTTCTTGACATTTTCATATAGCAGTCTTTGCTTTCCTATTTGTATCAGGAATGCGATAAATAATGATCTGAACTAATGTAATCTTTGAAGAGGCTTTTAAAGCTGTTCATGCCTTCTGAAATATATTATTTCATCACACAGCTATTGAGTTTCTGTCCTGATGCACTATTTCATCTTATCACTGATCAGCTCTCCTTTTCCTGCCATCAAGAGCTTCTCATGCTTTTGTGCAGCTCCCAAGACTACAAAAGTCTTCTGTTTGCCTGTGGGCATAAGAACTACTGTCAGCTTTCAGATTATATTTGTCTCCAGAATGCACAGACACTGGATTTTGGAATTCACTTTCTTTAGGATATTCCTTAGTATCTTATTAAAAATCTATTTTCTTCTTTTTTACTCATATTATTTGAGAGAGCCCACACACTGGTAATGGGCAGGAGACCCGCTCCCTGTTGCGTAAAACTAGCCAGAAATGACCATCGTTCCAGTTTTCCTCTTTCCCGACAAAGCACTATTGTAAAATGTAGACTAGGCATTCACTATTTGTAAACATGGAACACACATTGTATCTGTGCTGTTCTACAAAAGCATCAACTGTTTTTCACAGGCTCACTATAATTACTTTCACTTAGTCACAAGGAAGAAAAATCATTTAGATGCGAATTTTAATGTATGTATTGAAATATTTGAAAAGTATAATCCAACTCATTCAGGGCAGCGCTGTGCTCAGTGGCTAATATTGCTGCCTCACAGCCTTGGGCAAATCTCTGTGTAGATTTTGCACATTCTCCTCATATCTGCATGGGTTTCTTCCGGGTCCTCCAGTTTCCTTCCTCAGTCCAAAGATGTGCAGTTTAGGTGGATTGGCCATGCTAAATTGCCTGTAGTGTCTAGGATGGGAAATGCTAGGATTGGGTAGGGGGTGGGTCTGGGTGGGATGCTCTTTGGAGGATCAGTATGGGTTGAATGGCCTGCTTCCAAACAGTAGGGATTCGATGATATAGATACCAGGTGAATTGGCAGAGTGTGATCCTCTTGCAAGATGCTCAAACTTACCCTATATAATTCGTTCTCAGAGAAATCTCCAGTTCTCGCAGTACCTGAGTGGATTCTTGCACTCTTCTCCTGAACTTCTGTAAACATTTAATTGAAAACATTGTTAATAAAAATGAACCATCAAAACAAAAACGAAACCATTTGTTAACCTTGCAGAATGTCTGGTTGTCATATATATGACTCTGACACACACACACCACAACTTAATCCAGTTTTAAAAGGTTCTGATCTGTTAAACACAAAAGAAGTATAATGTTGCTGATAACAGCACCTTACACAGGCATCTGTTCCTCCTCCTCTATAAAGTACCTACACCATTGTGCTAAGCCGGATCTATTTTAACCACTAAACACTCAAAGGAAACTCCAATACTGCAGGATCTACAGAGACAGATGGTCAGTATTGTGGTGCCTGTAGAGTGTATGTCATGCCAAGAGTGCAGAAGGTTTCTTTGTTTTGGATCCTAAATATGCTAAAAGAAGACACAAACATTTCCTAAATTTAAGACGACAGGTGTTGAAATGTGATAGCTTTCTCAGCCAGTCTGGCAAATACACCATAATATGTTACTGAAAAATTAGTCTTTCTTCTTCATCCCTTTTTATCATTGAGCACAATACGCTATAAAGAAATTGCAGAAAAATTTTGGGTTGGCTGTAATTGATTGTCAAACTCGGATGATTTGTTGTCTTTGTTGTGAATTATTCTTCATTGTAATGATGAGGATGCAAAGGGGTGTACCAAGCCATTGCTGTGTTATCCGTACTTAGCATCTGACCACGGCAGTATCTTAAGGTGCCCAATAGCCACAGAGAACGGGAGCAACATTAAACAGCTGTATGTTCCAGGGCAAAAAAAATTGTTTAATAGAAAATGCAACAATTGTAACAACTTTTGATTTTAAATTCCTTACAGCTGTTAAAAATCAATTATAACCAAACAAATCAATCACGTTCAATATCCTTTCAATCCCTATTCGGTACACTTAAATGGATTTCAAATGACTAACACATGCATTAATTTCTGATTATCAAAACAATACTTGACATTTCTACTGAAACATGCAATACAATGTAATTAGAAAAAAGTACTTAATATTTAATTATAGCTCATTTTGAACGGTCTGCTCTACTTTTGGATGATGTGTAAAAACACTATTGCAATCTCCAATGATCAAAAATATGATCAACAGCCTTACACCAGACACCAGAAAGTGCAGTGCATTCTACTAACAGCAAATTTAAAGCATTCGTTTCGAGTTTTGAGAGGTACCAACGTGCAAATTCTCCTGATGGCATACGATTTCCATACGGAAAGCACTTAGCTGCAAAATGCATGATAAATTTCTTAAAGTCAAAGCAATTTTGTTGATCTCAACATTTCCATGCATTGTTTTGTACTATTGTTATCTATTCAGGCTGTACATTGTACGATAGGAACACTTTAAAGCATCCTCACTTATGCATAGATCGTAGTCCAGCAGACAGTAAGTTTCTGTAGTGCTTTCAATGCATACTCTGTTCTAAAGAAAATGACAATTGAATTTTGTAGAATTGATTTTTTACTATCTGATGAAAGAGTTAAAGTTCACAATTTATTTGTTTTTCATAAATTTCTCTGAGTACCATGCAACGGCATTTATTCTTGCTATAAAACCATGATATGAAACTCATCCAAAATAGGACGAAAGGTCAAAAGAAACTACCTACACTTCTTTACATGCTTTGTCATATTCCTGTCCAATTGGCCTATAAAAGGTTGTGTCATATATCAGTGCTGCACTAAAGTAAAGGCACATTCAGATACCATGAGAATACAAAGCCAGGATTATTCAAGCTGGAAGAAACTGCTTGGTGCAGCTCTGCCATCAGACCATGATACAAAAAATAGAAGCTGATAAAATCCACACAGGATGCAAGAACTTCTGGACTGATCAAATAGAATATTTTTAGAAAATGGAACTGACTGTTTCGACCTGTTTCACTGGAAAGTAGGAAGGTCAGAGGTGACCTTACCAAGGGTTATAAAATCATGAATGCCATTCACAAGGTGAATAGCAAAAGGCTTTTCCCTATTGTGGGGGTGACGGGGGGGGGGGTGCTTCAAAACCAGGGGTATATTTTTAAGATAACAGGAGAAAGTTTTTAGAAAGAACATGGGGGGCAACTTTTTTTTCTACACTAAGAGTGATTAGTGTATAGAATGAACTTCCAGACGAAGTGGTGGATGCAGGTACAGTTACAACATTTAAAAGACATTTGGATAAGTACATGAATAGGAAAGGTTTAAGGGATATGGATCAAACACAGGCAGGCGGGACTAGTTTAGATTGGGAACATGGTCGTGGTGGACTGGTTGGACCAAAGGGTCTGTTTCTATGCTGTATGGCTCGATGACTTCAAAAAAAAATGAAGCACCTTATTTTCAATATTCTGACGCTGAAAGGAGATGAGCGCAATAAATACTTAACAAACTCCATAATTTCTGGACGTACATCAAATTTGGGACTTTATGGAGTAAATTCTTCAGTGTCCACCACATAGTAATCACAATCAATGATGTAATTAGTGCGGAGCTGGAGGAACACAGCATGCCAGGCAGCATGAGGAGCAGGAAAGCTGACGTTTCAGGTCAGGACCCTTCTACAAAAATGTTTTCTTAAGTTTTCTGAAGAAGGGTCCCGACCCGAAACGTCAGCTTTCCTGTTCCTTTGATGCTGCATGGCCTGTTGTGTTCCTCCAGCTCCGCACTGTTATCTCTGACTCCAGCATCTGCAGTTTTACTATCTCTCAATGGTGTAATCAGTCTCTTTTTAAATATATACAAACTGATATTGATTTTACAACATTGTAGTGGGAAAATAAAGTTGCAACAGCTGATGTACCAAGACCATCCCACAAAATCAGATTATTAAATCTCATGCAGTCCTTGAGGGTTTTGCATGAGAGATCACAATCTTGCATTCTCCTACTTCAAAAATCACAAATCTCACACCACACCACTAATTCCAGTTTCATTGTTTTCACATGCTTTCTCTTGCTGGAGTGTGTGGGAACAAGAAAAGGCTATATACATGGAGCTTTTCCAGTATTCATTGTGCCTTTGAAAATCTTCAAATAAATCTTGAGATACCGCAATTTAAGCACAGGATATTCACTATGGATGGTAGTTGCATCCCTTTCACCATGATGCTCTCTGGCTTTGGAAACAAAAAATATCTTTGTTATATTACTTACATCTATGGTCAGTTGGACATGTGTGCAAAGTGGTTGCTAATTCCACATGCAGTTAATTTGACTCAAACTATATGAAAGGTCATTTTCCTCTCAAACGGAAAACTGACATTTCTCAGGTTTCACAATCAGCCCCTTCGTCCACGTTGAAAGCAATACTGTCACTTTCTTTTTTATCCACAAGGGAGGTGACGGTGTTGTGGTAAAGTCAGTGGACCACAATCCAGACTCCACAGACCAATGGTCCGAGAACATGAGTCCAAATCCCACTGAGGCAGATGGGGGATGAAATTGAAATTCACTGGAAGTTTGGGATTAGCTCAACAGTAAACATGAAATCATATCCGATCATCGTAAAAACCAATCTGGTTCAGTAATGTCTTTTACGGAAGAAAATCAACCATGCTACATCTGGACTCACAGTGATGTGATTGGATGGGCAATAAATGGTGACCTAGGCAGTAGCACTTACATTCCGTGAACAAATAGAAAACCAGCCGGATGCAATTTGGCTGCTTTGTGTGAACATGGAGAATGAAACATGCGTCAACGTTAGTACAGTATTAGAATGTTATCTAAAATCTGAGCTAAATTCGTTTCCTCTGGTACTTCAAAGCCACAGTCATGGCAGGTACAGTGATAATTAGTTAGAGGTAATCAACTAGGTAACAGACACCAAGAAGCTTCAGACCCAAAATCTTTGTGGTATTTACTGCATGATAAAATCATGAACTTGAAAGAAACAATCACTCCACAAAGTTAAGAAAAATGGGATGTGAACTCATCAAGAAATACAAATCAACTAATAATTACAATACAGTAACTCCAGTTTTTAGAAACATTCCTTACCTTTCTGGTTACAGCTGGATCAAGATAACCTTTCAATTTCAGAATGTATGTATGTGGAGGATTTTTCACTTGAAATCGTTCCTATCGCAACAGAAATATTCACACATTAGCTTGTTCAATGTGACCACTTGAAATTTGAAACCACCAAATTAAAATAATTGACTGCGTGTGTTTAAGGCACTGTGTGCTTAAGTCTACTCAGTGTCCTATTCAAAGCTAAAATGGATTTTTATAACTGAAATTGATGCAATGGATATTGCCTAAAAGAAAGCACCAAGATCCAATCTACCAAGCTGATAGTTCCATTTCTCAAGCTCTGGCTTGGTTTTTTTTTATCTCTCAGGAAGCAATCTTTTCTCATTGTTATGCACTTTTTAGTTGGGGAACAGGTGTTGCGCTTCAAGTTCTGGCTTCAAAGCGAACCAAACACCAGAACAAACAACATCTCTATGATGTCAACGGCCAATACAAACTACAGCACACTCTGAAAACATCCTTCACTAAGAGTTCAAGCATTTGATGGCACCGGACAGTCTTGTGGCTGCTTTCTTTAATTTGTTTATCCCTGCCAGTGTACATTTTCATGGACACAGTCTGAAGTTTCAGTTGCCAAGGTTAACAGGCTGTTATTATGATTACCACAATTGTGTCAAATTCTGCCTTGCTGTCTAATTTCCAGAACAGGGAGGAGAATATGCAGCTAATTGGAAGCACAGTTCACTGAGTTTTCCCTCCAACCCAGACCTAGTGAAGTTAATTGTAAACACTGTCATTGTGGTCTGTTAGGTTTAGCTACTTCCTGGACACCAACCACCGAAGGGCCCAAACATTGATTTAATGCTAACAGAGGTCCATACAGCACTATCGGTCTTTGTTGTATTATGAAATTCCCTCCAAATTTACATTCGTATCCATGAAGCGTGCACACAGCGTTCGTTCATTAATATGTGCCCAACTTAATTCATGACACAGATTCCACAAAGGGAGCATACTGCATGGGCATCCCTTGTTTGATTCTTAACGTTATCACCTGGCACTTGGCATAACAAGCCAGTCATCAAAATGCAGACAATGGTTGGTGAAAGTGAAATATTTTCATCATTAATATCACTTTCTCAGTCTGACCCAAATTCTAAACATCATTTACATTATTGTCCTTTTCATCCTGCTTTAATGAGCTGTTTTATAGTAGCATATGTACATCATTGTTATGTAATGTGTCATTATTTACTTCATGCTTTTTAAGTTACTAGCTATGTACTAACTGTGCCAGTTTAGAATGAATGAATTACCAGAAGCAGTTGTAGAACATAACCTTCTAACTTGAATATTTTCCTTTTACACATTCAATTTTGAAACTCACACCTCTGCAACAAGTGGCAAGTCCCTGGAATTGGATAACTAAGCATGATGCAGCAGAAAAGCTGTGGCTGGGATTTTTCCTTCTGTTGTCCAAGTACATGTCTTTAAGAGCAAGACATTCTTCCCCTGCCACAAGCAAGTAAGCCTGCTAGTGGTCATTAATTGACCATTTAAGTATCTTAACTAGTATTAGAATGGGAAGGTCGACAGAACTTAATTCCTGCAGGGCTAAGAGGGGGCCACATGCCTTAGTATCAACACACCCAATTATCTGTCCTTCCCTCGACAGCCTCCACCACTTTTAGGGGGGTGAAAATCTGGGAAGTACATCTGCCAATGTTCACAGTCCTAAAATGTCAAATTAAATTTCCCAAGTGGATCTTGATGATGAACCACTGTTCCTTGCTGCTATGATCAAACCACTCATACAATCACATAGTGGTTTAAATCAGGATGTAACACTTGTCATGTTTGTATTAAATGAAATACCTATTTTGAATAAGAACAAAGAATGAGCTAAAGCACACTGGGAGGCAGAGGTCAGATGAATAATTCAGGTTCATAGTTCTGTCGAGTACCAAAGCTCATGTAGAAAATGCAGTGGAGATCCAAAAAGGCAGAGGGACCAGGATAGAATATAAGCATAAATTAGCTGCTGATATCAAAAAGAAACTAAGTATTTTGTAAATATATAAACAGCAAAAAGGAAGGTAAAGGAATGGTTATGCTGATTACAGCACTGAAATAACATCGTTAGAGGAACATGGCACATCTGAAGTACTTTACATTTGCTATAACTGCAGAAAAAAACATGTTGCAAATGTGGCAAAAAAAAGGAGGAAGTAGCAGTGTTTAAGATAGTATACACAGCAATAGACACTGAGAAGGTGCTTGAAATTAGAAAAGGCAACTGGATAGCTCTGTTTTTTTTGTGTAGACAGTTTCAGAAAGTGTTTGCCAAAGTACCACATAATAAACTTGTAAGCAATATCAAAGCTCACTGGATTAAAAGCATGAATACAATATTTGCTAAGGCAAAGAAAACAGAGTAATACCAGAGAACTGCTCTTCAGGCCAAAGGCAAGTCCCCTAACGGTGAACATTTTGCTATATATTAATGACTAGAACTCTGGCATACAGGACACAACTTCACAGTTTGCAGCTGACGTACAGTTCAGAAATGCAGTAACCAATGAGAAGCATATTAGCAGTGAAACATAAGGCAGAATGGTAACACTGGCGTTTAAAAGGAAATAGCATTTTAAATAGAAAAATGTAAAGAGGAATTTTTTTAGTTGGAAGAATGACATTTGCCATTATCACTCAATGAAATTATGACATTCACTATTGCAAAGTTAGTAATGTAAACTCAGGTCGCTGTGTGAAATTCCTCACTCCTTCCACAATGCATAGAAAAAGCCTTGCAGATGAAATTTATAGGAAATCACTTGAACTAATATGGGTTTGGCTGTTTTATATTATTAGCTTCACTATTAAGAGTCATGAGAAAATTGTGATTCGTTGAATGAGGTGTAACTGGGTTTTAAATGGAATAATAGATCAGAAGTATTTCTGAACAATTGCTCCGGCCCTGAAAATTAAATGTTAAATTTGTAAGCTATCAAATTTCCCCAGTACTATAAATAAAATTCATAGATGTTTAGAAATGCTTAAATTAATTATAAAGCTACTGTACCCACCTCCTACCAAGGCTCATGCTCCAATGCGTGCAATATTTGCCTCACTCAGTCTGACTCATCCTAACCCCAACACCACTTAACACTGCATGCCTTCTGTGCTGCCTAATCACTCACATGGGGCTCTTCCCCAGCTGTACCAATAGTAATAACTGCGCGGCTTGTTTTCATTTCTGTAACAGAGTTATAGAGATATTCAGCGCAGGAACAGACCCTTTGGTCCAACTTGTCCAGGCCAACCAGATATCCTAAACAAATCTACTCCCATCCGCCAGTATTTGGACCAAATCCCTCTAAACCCCTCCTATTCATTTTCCCATCTAGATGCCTTTTAAAAGGTTGTAATTGTATCAGCCTTTACCGCTTCATCTGGCAGGTCATTCCATACATGCACCACCTTTGGTGTGAAGAAGTTACCCCTTAGATCCCTTTTAAATCTTTCCCTTCTCACCTTAAAACTATGACCTCTAGTTTTGAGATTCTCCCACCTCAAGGAAAAAGGCCTTGCTTATTTACCCTATCCATGCCCCTCATGATTTTGTAAATCTCTATAAAGTCACCCCTCAGCCTCTGATGCTCCAGGAAAATAGCCCCAGTCTATTCAGCCTCTACCTATAGCTCAAACCCTCCAACCCTGGCAACATCATTGTAAATCTTTTCTGAACCTTTTCAAGTTTCACAACATCCTTCCTATAGCAGGGAGAGCAGAACTGAATGCAGTATTCAAAAGTGGCTGAACCAATGTCCTGTACAGCTACAACATGACCTCCCAACTCCTATATTCAATGTACCGACCAACAAAGGCAAATATACCAAATGCCTTTTTAAACATCCTGTCTACCTATGTCTCCACTTTCAAGGAACTATGAACCTGTATTCCAAGGTGTCCTTGTTCAGCAACAATCTCCAGGACCTTACCATTAAGCGTGTAAATCCTGCCTTGATTTGCCTTTCCTGAACGTGGCCCCTCATATTTATCTAAATTGGAATCCTTCTGTCACTCCTCAGCCAATTGGCCCATCTGACTAAGATCCCATTGTACTCTGAGCTGACCTTCTTCGTTGTCCACCACACCTTCAATATTGATGTCATCTGCAAACTTCCTAACCATACCTCTCACATTCAAATCCAAATCATTTATATAAATGACAAAACGCAGTGAACTAACACTGATCCTTGTGACACACCACTCAAAGGCTTCTAGTCTGAAACACAATTCTCCACCACGATCCTCTGTCTTCTGCCTTCGAGCCAACTCTGTATCTAAATGTCTAGTTGTCCCTGTGTTCCATGTGATCTAACCTTGCTAACCAGTCCACTCTGAGGAACCTTGTCAAAAGCCTTACTGACGTTCATATGGATCACAACCATCGCTCTGCCCTCACCAATCCTCTTGGTCTTGGGTACTTCTTCAAAAAACTCAATCTAGTTAGTGAGACACAATTTCCCACTCACAATGCCATGTTGACTATCTCTAATCAGTCCTTGTCTTTCCAAATACATGTAAATCCTGTCCCTCAGGATTCCCACCAAGAACTTGCCCACCACCAATGTCAGGCTCACTAGTCTATAGCTCCCTGGCTTTTCCTTCCCACCTTTCTTAAATAGTGGCTCCATGCTAGCCAGCCTCCAGTCTTCTGACACCTTGCCTGTGGCTATCAATGATACAAATATCTCAGCAAGGGGCCCAGCTACCATTTCTCTAGCTTCCCACAGAGTTCTAGGGTTCACCTGATCAGGGCCACACCTGACATCCAGCGCCTGCTCCTCTGTAATATGGACATTTTTCAAGATATTGCTATTTACTTCCCCACGTTCTCTATCTTACATATCCTACTCGACAGTAAACACTGATGTAAAATATTTGTTTAGTATCTCCCCGATCTCCTGTGATTCCACAAATAGGTAGCTTCGCTGATCTTTAAGTTGTCCTATTGTCTCCCGAGTTAATCTTTCATCCTTACTGTGTTTGTAAGATCCCTTTGGATTCTCATTAACCCTATTTACCAAAGCCCTCTCATGTCCATTTTGCTCTCCTGATTTCCCTCTTAGATACTCCCTTTGTACTCTTTTAGGGATCCATTCGATCCCAACAGCAAGCCTCACCTCACCAGAAGTGGTAACTTTGATTTTTCCTGCACAGATACTGCCAGGCCTGCTGAGCCTTTCCAGCAACTTCGGTTTTCGTTCTTGTTTTACAGCATCAGCAGTTTGTTTCAGTTTTTATTCACTCGATATCTGCTGTTGATACCTGACATATGTTTCCTCCTTTTTCTTGACCAAAACCTTAATTTCTCTTGTCATCCAGCATTCCCTACACTTGGCAGCCTTCCCCTCAACCAACAGGAACATTCTGTCCTTGAATCTTGTTGTTACCTCATTTTTGAAGGCTTCCCACTTTCCAGTCGTCCTTTTACCTGCGAACGTGTGCCCCCAGTCAACTTTTGAAAGTAAATCTGCCTCCCTCATTCCAAGAGGAAAAGAGCACGCAATATGGCAGAAAGAGTCAAGACATGTTGTGCTGCCTGTCACTCAGGTCCTCACCCCTCATGTGGTGAAGATCCTGTCTCTGACGACCCTGAGCAGAGCCTGGGCTGGTACTGGAGGCTCTGTTTGAGCTATTGCATCAGGATCCTTCGACAGAAGGCTATCCCCTTTGCCAGGACAGGGGCCTACCAAGGAGCTACAACAAACTTCCAGACTGTGTCTGCGCTGAATGGGATATTAAGGAAGCAGTAATGTCAATCTGGTAACTTTGCCTGAGGTGGAAGAGTGCAAAAGGGCAAGCAATACAAGGCAGGAACGTCTTGAGCATCCAGATAGGTTTTGCGTGAGTGAGTTTTATGAGAGCATACAGACGTCGGACATGCAGATTGGTCCAGTTCATGAACTGGGTACATATCCCTGAATGAAAAGTGTCCTTGCTGCAGCATTACAATGATAGCTGCTGGTGCAGCCCAGGTGTAGCACTGAAATGCAGAAACATTGTCTGAGTGGACCAGATGCGAAGCTTCCTAGAAGCTATCACGTATCAGATGTTGATGTCTGTGAACGTGAGAAAGTGTGTGGCTTATGCCCATACAGAGTGAGTGCCTTGAACTGTTGACACTCAGTTTCCTTCCAAGCAAACAGTCAGCTGAATCCACCAGGTACCTGCTCTGATCTCCATGTCCAGTTTTCCCAATGTTTAGTTTGTTGGGAGAGTTTGGCAAGACCAGAACCTGAATATTAATGAAGGGAGCTGGACCATAACAAAGAGCTTAACAAGTGTTACTCCCCATTGACTGGCAACTCACCAGTCTAACAAGAATTTTACCATATCACATGTGAGAAGTGGAAAAGATTGAGCACATGGGGACTCTCCGTGTTTCTTACCTGGTTTTGCCAGGTGTCTTGTCATGGCCTACATTGCTCAGGCCCTTTTAGGATTCCACCCACAGCAATCACTGATACGGTCAGGATTTCTTGTGGCCATGATTTGTATTCCACACAGTTGGTGACTGCATGCATTTGGCGTGCAGGATTCTATACCGTGGAAGTGCCTGATTAATCTAACTGCCCCTTGAAAGGTGTCACACTGCCTACATGTGGAGCCTGTGTCCTCAGACAGAAAAACACTCACTCCAACCATAACAGGAGTGGTGGCAGCCATTTTCTATTGCAAATGGGATGAGGATTAAAGGCAACGCTAGCTGTGCTTCGCAGAGTGGGTCACAGGTGACGTGTAGGTAGCATCTGAAATATTTATATGCCTTTCTTCCTTGCACTGCTTGTTGACCCCATCAGTTCTGAGCTTCTCCATTCATTCATTTAAGTTTCCACCACCCTTCTTACCCTTGTGAGCCCTGGGCCGACAGATTAGTTACACAACCATCATGATACACTCTATCATCCCACTGAAACCAAAGTGGTGGTGGTTGTCGAAGACACCTCCTCCCACAGTACCCCAGCCCTTCAATCTCCTACAGTATCCCCCATCCTTATATGCTGAGTTGCACTAGTTCGCAATTATTGTCCAATCTGCATCCTAGAATGCTGCCTCCAATTTGCATATTTGGCTACCCCAAAGTGCCACCCACACCAGTGTCCCTGATTACCCACCCTCTTGACCTCCAGAGAACAGACCTCCAGGACTGACCATGGCATGCCACTGACCAACTTGGAATAACAGTCCCAAATGACAAGTGACCAAATCCTTAACAGTGCAGTACTGAAGTGGTGAACTTTATCCTAAGTGTTTTGGAGATACACCATGATAATGTGATGATTCTGGTGCATGTCTCATGGCAACTTTGATGGACAAAGGAAGCAGATGGTCACTGCCCAGGGAGCATGCCCCAAGATGCTGCAGAATCCTGAGAGAAAGGAAGGCCCACAGGGACAAGCAGCAAGCTGGAGCTGCCAAATACCCACTCAGGCTTTCATGTTGGATTATTGCCACCATCTAGTTTCATTGTACTACCTGGTAAAACTGCAAATGCAAGTAAGTGAAGTCAGACCGAGTAATAACGAGGGTGATGCAAGCAACAACAAACTTACAGCCAATGGATGATCAATGCACCCAGCTCACATCTGTTGGAAGAAAATCAAAAATACTGCAGCTGCTAGAAATCTGAACCACACACAGAAAATGCTGGAGTAAGTCTGGCAGCATGTGTGGAGACAGATACGGAGTTAACAGAGTCCAATATAACTCAAAGTCATATCGGACTCAAAGCATTTTCTGTTTCTTTCTCCATAGAAACTGCCAGACCCACATCAAATGGAAGCAGGTGTCAATTAACTCCTGCCTGGCTTTTTTCTGCTTCACGTTGCAGCATTGAAAGTGATGTTCTTCTTACTTTATGTCATCGCCCTCTTCAGAAGACTAGTGCCACTCTTCTGGCCCTTTCATCCCATCCCTTCTTTGCCTGCCTAAGTTGTGCAGGCAACAGCAAGTAAGGGTTACGCAGCACACTCTATCAGGGGAATACTTCAAGGCTTTCTCTACCACTACTGTAAGGCATTTGGCTCTTAAATCAAAGCAGGAACATTAGAGCTCTGAAGGATATAGGCATCCTAGCAGCTCCCAGGGTACCTAGCACAGACTTATAGGGTGTAATACCAATGATCCTTGAAGCCTTTTCAGTTGATGAAGTCAGCCACATTATGAGAGATTAAAAGCGTGAAAATCAGTGCTCATTCCATTATCTCAATATAAAGTAAATAAATTTCTCCCAATAGCAACATTACCCATCATTGATAAATCCAGTCAGAATTGATAATTTACATCAGTCCCAGTGTCTTTGTAAAGCTATGGCTACTGTAAAAAAAGACAAGACCCCTGAGAAATAAAAATCCTAACCAAGCCAGTTGTTGACATTTTAAACTACCTCGCAACTTGGGCATTTTTATCTATTTCAGAGCCATAACAAGAGTGCCAAACAAAGACAAATGTGTAGTTCACAAGATTAAGATTGATATCTCTTCAAGTGTTTTGTCTGCTGTTAGCACTCCCAGTCCTCCATGCTAATTTGTGGAATGTGTCAATTGCAACAATGTGGGAATATTGCTCGTGTTTGAAGAAGGCAAAATGTACCTTCTACTCCTGTGACTATAACAGTTATAGCTCATCAGTTCCAACCGAGGCCAAATAAATTAACATTTAATGCAAAGTAAAATTTACTTCACATTTATTATTTAAACAATTCCAAGGGCTTATGTTTCATATTTACTCAGTTGCTTCTGTTTGCAGTCTAAGTGAAAAATGCTGGAAATTGTATCAATGACATTATTACACACAAAATATATTAAGAATTTGTTGTGCTATAGAATTATTAACAGTCCATACAGCATATTCTTATTCCTGGATATTCCTGGTTTTATTTTGCTTAGTGCTACTTTCTATCAACATTTGCAGAGAATATGAGCAATTATTTTTAAACAGCATCAATGTCTTGAATGGTGCATTGATACGCATTTATGAATATTCCTTCATTTCAGTTTGCTTCAACTTGCTTCAGTTTGAAATGCAATTTAGAAATATTGGGTAGATTGCTCAACTTGCAATCTGGACATAAAAGGAAAATGGGGCAATTTTTAAAATGGGCAATCAATCTGCAACACCAGCAAATGCCCAGGCAGCAGGATGAAGATCTATTTGATTACTTTAATGATGAGCTGCTCCGTCATTAGACGAAGGCAACTGGTGGTGGCTTGACCAGAGGGTCACTGCACCTCAGGTTTGGGGGGAGGTCGAAAAGAATAGGCCTTCATGGTAATCTCAGCCAGTGCAGGGATTGATTCCACGCTATTAGCATCACTTTGCATTGCAAAGCATCCATTCAGCCAACTGAGCTAGCGGTTAAATAGACAAGATATTCAAGACATTCTATCCTAGTTAAGACAACAAAAATTTTTATACATAGTAGGTGAATTATGTTACTGCGTAATATATATTTGAATGTTAGATAGAGGATAAGAACATCACTTGTTTCCAACAGTAAATTACTGATTGAATTGAACAACTGAAAAGGATGGTTGTAACGAAATTTTGAAAATGTAAAATTAGGAACAAAAACTGATCAACAGAGAGGTTATAAATAAACAAGCAGTCCAATTAGCTAAGTGATGTAAAACTGCATAGTAAAAGGCCAGAACACTCTAAACAATCTCTGGTCAGCAGCATCATTAAGAAAGGGAAGCCCTCCCAAGAAAAGGACTCTGGCCGTAGCTGTGACCTGCTCGCATCCACAGCACCAGGGAATTAAAAGGCGCCACACTGCTGCCCAAGTCTGCTGCAAGGAGACTGCCTCAAGGCAAAGGTTGAGCTTTGGCCTCAGTGGCAGAGCTCTAGCCATTGCTGGGAAGCTTGTAGCTGTGCCAGCATCTAACACCAATCGACACTCAACTGAACCTGCTGCTGTCAGTCAGGCGATGGGCAGCAGTTCGCAGTTGGGCCACACAAAGATTACTAGGTGGTGGAATCGATGGGAGAGCCAGGCCAACACTGGGTCTTCTAATTTTCATCCGATTTTGCCTCCAAATCTATCCCCACAGGCAGGGAAAACACAGTCCAGAAAATGAACATAACTATGGTGAGTGGAGCTGGATATAGGGAACCGTGAGATCATCTGAAGAACTCAAGAAAGTTTCTGAGCAAATTCCCTGGATCGGGAAAGATATTTCTGCTCTGGGATGGATACAGGGCAGATCCATCAGAATAACGCCATGACAAAGGGTTAAATTACTGAACAGCATCCATAAATTTGACATTTATTCACTTGGGTCTAGAAGGTTAGGTGGATACCTAATAGATGGGTTTAAAATGGTAAAGCTGTTTGGTAGGGTAACTGTGAAGAACTTACTTCTTCTCATGGGAAATTCAGAATAAAATATGCAATGCTAAAATTAGAAACAAAAATAGAAAATGCTGGAAAAACTTTGACAGACCCTGAGGGTGACTTTCTTCCACTCCGGTAATGTGTGTCCTGAGGTGATTTAATAGTTCAATTGTGGAGGATGAAAGGGTTAATGCAACATGAAACACACTATCAAAACTTTTGCATGGCAACTAATGTATCTGAAGATCCAGCATTGACCTTACTCTCCATACAAAAGAACTCATTGTGGAGGAAGAAGAAAGATGACCCACCTCTTCACTCCCACTTCAATTCTTTCTACTGGCAGAGAAGTTAAAACTGGAGTGTGCTCCTTTAAACTGTGGGGTGTGGCAACCATGACAACATTTTTCATGAATGCATCAGGTCAGATTGTATCATAGGAAAATAGCCTTTTAAACCATGTAAAGAACTTAAGGTGATTTTTATAATGTCAGAAAAAAGCACCAGAGGTAGTACCAACAACTTCACCAAATTCTGCAATAGCTTACCCATAAAGAGGAACAAAATGAAATGCCAAAGTTAGCCTTTAAATCCTAGCTCTTTAATCTGCAATCTAATAATTCATTGTTGTGGCTGTTGCATAAAGGTCTTCAATGAAATAAGTTTCTTCCTACAGTATCAGTTTGTTATTTTGCGACATATCAAATATAAGCAGAATTCACTAACTAATGCCATGAATTTTAGATCTACTGTTCAGTTTGTTAGCCATAGAGAATAGGAAGCTTCTAAATTTAATTGTCAGTTTGTGCTATCAACTAAATCCCGGTTAAGGTGTCGGAATGCACTCCACAATTAGCCTGTGTAATGACCACATCTTTTCATTTCCTTTGTTTTTGCACAGTAAACTAAAAAAAGGACAAAAATGGCTTTAAACCAAGGATACTGAGCAAAAGAGATAGCTGAAGTTTTACAGATCATGTTTACTGGATACATTGTGAACTATATACAGTGTTGTGTTTTCCTGGAACAGTCAGAGCAGAAGCAGACATCATGGAGCCAGTGAGTTCTGAACTAAAAGGAAAAACTGGCTAACAATAACATTCTGGTTGGCTGACCAGGTGACTGTGGCTTATGTGGGGGTAGTGCAGCTGAGAATCACCTCGCCTGCAAAGTATAGCATCAAAAAAAATCTCACTCTGCCGTGTGGTAGTACCAGAAATTTGCCAGTCACACTAACTGTATTCTTCTCATCTTCATCCAGAAATCTCCTGTTGAAGGAGGAATATAATGCCTCAAAGACAGTGAAAGGACAAATTCTCAACCAGTGCATGAAAGAGAGCATCTGTTGTGCAAACGACTTTGTGCCAACAGCAAAGAACTAAATAGAAATTGAAAGGAAGAAAAGGAAAGCAGCTCATTGAATCTTGTGGTTGAGAATGGTGCTATTAAACTGTTTCTCTGATTTCTTTTTCACCCTTAATCTCCATGTTTTTGTGTATCTGTCTGTTGGTAAAGGTAACACATTTAATAGAGAATAGAGATCAATTTGTAGAGTTATGTTAGCAGTTCATATTTCTTATTTGCTATTAAACAGCTATTTTCTTGTTAATTATATAACATGTTCATGTCATGGAACCTAACCTGAGTTCATTAGTCAGGCTACTAAGACAATTTTAGATAATTTGATTAAATCCAGGAATCACGGGACTTGATTTCCAGCGCACAACACCAGAGACACACAACAAATGCTATTATAAGGAAGGAAGAAATGACCAGCTCCCAAATTTTATCTCATAGCCATTGATGAAAGTATTTTTGTGGAGATATTGTGCAGAAAGCAATTTGGCTTTGGTTCTGTCATCATTGATTAATTAAAATGAATAATCTTGATATAGCCACTAAGATACTAAATTAAAGGGCAAATGAAAAGTCTGGAACATCAGCAAGATGTCAATCTTTTCAGGGAAGGAAGGATCAAAAATAGGGCATTGACAGAGAATGCCACAAAAAAAAGAGTTGTGATTCCACACTTGACAGATCTCGATGCCAAAGTTGAAATGCAGTCACCAATCAAATAGCACATCAGGTAGCAATATTACAGATTATGCAGCCAATCATTCATTGTGGCTCAGAGTCACATGGGTCTGTAGTACACTTGTGATAATCAGCTGCTAAGCCAGTTTAGCTCACCGCTTTGTGAGACAGGCAAACTTAGCTAATTGTTGCTATCTGTAACCATTTAAGGCAGATAGTCACTGTAACAACTCAAAAAATTTCAAGCTCCAGGTTAGACCAAGCTTTTTGTCTTTTTTAGTCCAACTAAGTGTGACATCCAGACAAAACTTTCCTACCAGATTTGGGAAACCGACATTGGGATCACTTCCAGTTCCCAACAATACTCTGGGCTGTGGAGTGGAGGGAAGATGTTATAGCACATTATTTTCATAGGTTGTTAATTAGCTAGAGGACAATTCACACCCACAAGAATGGTAAAAGAGGTGGGACTGAAAGAGAGTGTACGTTGAACTTTAAAACAGGCGCCAGCTTATATTTAACTTCATGAATGCAACCACCAGGTTCCCAGAAGAGCAGCTGAGGACTGGCACCCAGTGCAGGGCTGCCCTGAGCTTTATACACACTGACCAATATGTGAGGAGGAAAGTCCTCTTTCCGGGAGAGCAGACCATCTTGTAAAGACAGATAGAGGTGGCTGAGACGGTGAGCAGATAGTGTCACAACAGACTGAGTCTAGGCTTTGAAAAGATTCAATAATCTTCTTTAGTCAGGTTAAGTGGAACACTGGCCCCTCATGATAGGCCTCTGGGTATTCAACTTCCAGCAGACACACTTGATCAGTAGCCTTAAGCATGCTTGCTTTCTTTTATATACACTTGTGGGACGCGGGTGTTACTGGCTGGCTAGCATTTATTACTCAGCCCTAGTTGTCCTTGAGAAGGTGGTGGTGAGCTCCCATCTTGAACTGCTGCTGTGGGTTGACCTACAATGAGTGATGATAATTAACAACCTGTCCTGGACTTCCCACATAAATGTGACAGTCAAAAAGGTACAACAATACCTCTTCTTCCTCAGGCGGCTTAGGATATTTGGCATGTCCACAAGGTCCCTCACCAACTTCCACAGATGCACCATTGGATGCATACTGTCTGGGTGCATAACGGTCTGGTATGGCAACTGCTCTGCCAGGACTATAAGAAACTACAGAAGGTGGCATGCATAGCCCAGACCATCACAGAAGCCAACCTTCCATCCATGGACTCTATTTACATGGCTCATTGCCACGAAGGGGCTGCCAACATCGTCAAAGACCTATCGCACTCTGGTAATGACTTCGTACAACCCCTTCCATCAGGCAGAAGATACAGAAGCCTGAGCATGAGCAGGTTCAGGAACTGCTTCTTTCCAACCTTTATCAGACTGTTGAATGGATTCTAGCCTCAAAACATGTAGCCTGCAACGTAATCTGTATGCCTCCAAGTCTTTTTGACCTGTTCATCTTTGCTTGATCTGATCTGCCTGTGCCCCTCATAAACAAATCTTTTCACTGTATTTTGGTACACATGACAATCAATCAATCAATCATGATGGAGGGAATGCCATTGATGAAGCAGCTGAAGATGTTTGGGACTAGGAAAATACCCTGATGAACTCCTGCAAAGATGTCCTGGAGTTGAGATAGCTGAGGTTGTTGGAGGTCAGTCATCGTATATGACTCCCACCAGCAGAGAGTTTGCCCCCCGATTCCCATTGATTCAAGTTTCATCTGGGCTCCTTGATGCTACACACAGCTGAATAAGGCCTTGATGTCAATGGCTGTCACTCTCACCTCACCTGAAGGCAAGAGAAGTGTATGCCCAGGTACTCACTGAGCCCTCAGCAAGACTGCAAGCCAAAGCACTGTTGAAGACAACCTCCTATGTCAGTGAATCAATGGCAACGGTGAACAAACAGCCCCTTTCGTATTGCTGTTGTTTTTGCATGTGAAAAGGCCATATAAAGTCAGTGAAAGGCCAGAGAGGACGGGAATCCCTCCAATCCTCTTTGTAGAGCAAGAGCAAAGGGTTGAGCTAATCATCATGGTGTATAATCTTATAATCAGGAGTTATGGGAAAAGGGCAGGGAAGTGCAGGGGAGAAAGTTGGATCAGCCATGACCCTATTGAATGGAGGAGCAGACTCAAGGGGCCAAATTACCCACTCCTGTTGTTACTTCTTATGGTCTTGGAGTATGAGGGAGCCACACTACATGGGGAGTTGTCACCACCAACACTTTCCTTGGCCTATCTGATCATCTATACAGCAAATCCAGTGGCAAAGGCTGCTCCTGCATTAATGCTCGTAGAGGAGTGTCTGGAGTCCAGTCCCTTGGTACCTGAACACTCAGTGTGACTGCTAGGAGCATCCCGGCTGCAAGCCAAGACAAGTGAACAAGTTGACTCCATCTGCATAATGTCTTTGACAGGCTATTCCAATGCAGTCCCCTTTCTGACTTCTCATTCTTATCCAAGTTTGACTACCCTTCTGGGAAAACTGAAGGATCCCAGAACTATGTGGTTGCAGTATTTTGAAGCACCTCCTGTTTTTCAACAACTCCTAAGTTGGATTGTTGTTCTCATCAGCAGACATATGACATGTAAACACATTATGGTCTGGCTGGAGTTTCTGATAATGCTGCCAGGAATTATTTAGCATTCCGTCTTTCACTCAAACAAAATATTATCAAACCCAATGAAGACGTCATTGTTTGGAAATTTATTTGGGGATCCCATTATCACTGACAATTAATCACACTTGTTTTTGGTTAATTCAACGAATGTGTTGATGTGCTTTTCTCTTGCTTGCTATCATTAGAAGGTACAGTTTTCAACCTTCCAGTGGCATGACAATTTGTTTTTATTTTGCTGATTTGCTTTTGCAAAATGCGGAAGATACATCAAAAATGCTAACATCTGTGATGGGAGCTTTAGACTGCATGCACACTTTTTTTAAAAAAAAAGCCGATTGTCAACATTATTCCATCTATTAAACAATAACCATAATAGACTGCAAACAAATCATTTATTCCAATGTGAAGTATTTAAATCCATGGAAGTCACAATAAACAAACAGAACAAATCCAGATGCTTGACACGGAACTGAGAACCACTCAGAGATGTCAGCAATGCAACAGGCCATTCAGTTCACTCCATATATTCAATGCGAAACTTAACAACTCTCAACCCATTATTCATGAGTGTTTTAAATTGGTTTTACCTGATCACAAATGAGCTCCCACTTCTTCTCATTATCATATTGCCTCAGCAATCTTGCTTTATCAGGAGGAAGATTCATAGAGTTCTGCAAAACAAAAGGAAAAGGCTTGTTACAATAATCCAGTAAAAACAAGTAAATTAAAATTTTACCCAACGGTATTTAATAGCTCAATTCATGTCGTAATGATCAACAATACGCTAATAATGATTGTGTTGCAATTATGAGATCAGCTGGATCTCTATCGTTAATTCTGTTGCACTGTCTATCCATAGCACTGTCAGAACTAATGCAACATAATTTACTACGACATCAGATGACCCACAGACACATACATGCCAACCATCAACATTTTACCCTGATGCTTAGCATGGCTGCTCAAGAGCAGAAAAGTAACGTGGAATTAGCCTGCTGCACGGGCTAGGATATTTTGCTTCAGTCATTCAGAGTTCATGTCAGGTAAACATACAGTATTGTGCCTCACTCTTTCATCCAATAAAAACTTATCAACAGGAAAATCGGAAGGTGGAAGGTTCATAATCTCCCACTGTGTTTGTGTGGGATGGGCTGGGAGCATTGGAAGAGAAATTTGGATCCTTTTTCTTACAGCTTTAGTGTTGGTTTAATTTCACTGGAAGGTGGGAACTTGCCAGGGAGAACTTTGGTCAATACCAGAACACAAGACTGACTACACAAAGAGAACAAGACAACATTAAATGGCATTTTACAAATGAGATGATAGACAAATAAACGACAGCAGTATATCCTAGTAACAAATCCTAAGCTACAGAAAATTAATCCAGATATGTTCACATCAGGTCTGTTCGACATAACCAATCTGCTGTTACAAAATGAATAATTTTAATATCAGACACTAACGAGCTTAGAGGAAGGCTGATGTGCTAAAACCCATCTGTCTATTTTCAATTGAAATGCGAGCAGGCAATCGCCCATTTTTAGAATAATAAAATGTGAGGCTGGATGAACACAGCAGGCCAAGCAGCATCTCAGGAGCACAAAAGCTGACGTTTCGGGCCTAGACCCTTCATCAGAGAGGGGGATGGGGGGAGGGACCTCTCTCACCCACTCCAACCTCTCCCCCGCAGAACGGGCAGCCCTCCGCTCCCTCCGCTCCAACCCCAACCTCACCATCAAACCCGCAGACAAGGGTGGCGCAGTGGTAGTATGGCGTACTGACCTCTACATCGCCGAGGCCAGACGCCAACTCTCCGACACCACCTCCTACCGCCTCCTCGATCATGACCCCACACCCGAGCACCAAACCATCATTTCCAACACCATTCATGACCTCATCACCTCAGGGGACCTCCCACCCACAGCCTCCAACCTCATTGTTCCCCAACCCCGCACGGCCCGTTTCTATCTCCTTCCCAAAATCCACAAACCTGCCTGCCCTGGTCGACCCATCGTCTCAGCCTGCTCCTGCCCCACCGAACTAATCTCCACCTATCTGGACTCCATTTTCTCCCCTTTGGTCCAGGAACTCCCCACCTATGTCCGTGACACCACCCACGCCCTCCACCTCCTCCAGGACTTCCAATTCCCTGGCCCCCAACACCTCATATTCACCATGGACGTCCAGTCCCTGTACACCTGCATTCCGCATGGAGATGGCCTCAAGGCCCTCCGCTTCTTCCTGTCCCGCAGGCCCGACCAGGCCCCCTCCACCAACACTCTCATCCGCCTAGCGGAACTCGTCCTCACACTCAACAACTTCTCTTTTGACTCCTCCCACTTCCTACAGACTAAGGGGGTGGCCATGGGCACCCGCATGGGCCCCAGCTATGCCTGCCTCTTTGTAGGTTACGTGGAACAGTCCATCTTCCGCACCTACACAGGCCCCAAACCCCACCTCTTCCTCCGGTACATTGATGACTGTATCGGCGCCGCCTCTTGCTCCCCAGAGGAGCTCGAACAGTTCATCCACTTCACCAACACCTTCCACCCCAATCTTCAGTTCACCTGGGCCATCTCCAGCACATCCCTCACCTTCCTGGACCTCTCAGTCTCCATCTCAGGCAACCAGCTTGTAACTGATGTCCATTACAAGCCCACCGACTCCCACAGCTACCTAGAATACACCTCCTCCCACCCACCCTCCTGCAAAAATTCCATCCCCTATTCCCAATTCCTCCGCCTCCGCCGCATCTGCTCCCACGATAAGACATTCCACTCCCGCACATCCCAGATGTCCAAGTTCTTTAAGGACCGCAACTTCCCCCCCACGGTGATTGAGCACGCCCTTGACCGCGTCTCCCGCATTTCCCGCGACACATCCCTCACACCCCGCCCCTGCCACAACCGCCCCAAGAGGATCCCCCTCGTTCTCACACACCACCCTACCAACCTCCGGATACAACGCATTATCCTCCCACACTTCCGCCATTTACAATCCGACCCCACCACCCAAGACATTTTTCCATCCCCACCCCTGTCTGCTTTCCGGAGAGACCACTCTCTCCGTGACTCCCTTGTTCGCTCCACACTGCCCTCCAACCCCACCACACCCGGCACCTTCCCCTGCAACCGCAGGAAATGCTACACTTGTCCCCACACCTCCTCCCTCACCCCCATCCCAGGCCCCAAGATGACATTCCACATTAAGCAGAGGTTCACCTGCACATCTGCCAATGTGGTATACTGCATCCACTGTACCCGGTGCGGCTTCCTCTACATTGGGGAAACCAAGCGGAGGCTTGGGGACCGCTTTGCAGAACACCTCCGCTCAGTTCACAACAAACAACTGCACCTCCCAGTCGCAAACCATTTCCACTCCCCCTCCCATTCTCTTGATGACATGTCCATCATGGGCCTCCTGCACTGCCACAATGATGCCACCCGAAGGTTGCAGGAACAGCAACTCATATTCCGCCTGGGAACCCTGCAGCCATATGGTATCAATGTGGACTTCACCAGTTTCAAAATCTCCCCTTCCCCCACTGCATCCCTCAACCAGCCCAGTTCATCCCCTCCCCCCACTGCACCACACAACCAGCCCAGCTCTTCCCCCCCACCCACTGCATCCCAAAACCAGTCCAACCTGTCTCTGCCTCCCTAACCGGTTCTTCCTCTCACCCATCCCTTCCTCCCACCCCAAGCCGCACCCCCAGCTACCTACTAACCTCATCCCACCTCCTTGACCTGTCCGTCTTCCCTGGACTGACCTATCCCCTCCCTACCTCCCCACCTACACCCTCTCCACCTATCTTCTTTACTCTCCATCTTCGGTCCGCCTCCCCCTCTCTCCCTATTTATTCCAGTTCCCTCCCCCCATCCCCCTCTCTGATGAAGGGTCTAGGCCCGAAACGTCAGCTTTTGTGCTCCTGAGATGCTGCTTGGCCTGCTGTGTTCATCCAGCCTCACATTTTATTATCTTGGAATCTCCAGCATCTGCAGTTCCCATTATCTCTCGCCCATTTTTAGAAGAAGGGTTTGCAATTCAATTATAGAAAAACAGTGTGCCTGATACCTCATCTCATTTTATTTTTAACCTTGGCTAGCTAGGTTTTCCCCAAGTCTTGAAATGAGAAACATGTTAGCTGAAAAATTACCTGCTTCATTAACCCTATACCTGCAAACCAACCACTGTCAAACCATTTCAAACTCCGATATTCCCAATCTCACTCTGCAAACTCCTCACCCTTTCTAGTTTCTACCATGTGGCTATCACACTGCTCTTGGTCTGTAATCTCCACAACGTCAACCGCTGATCTGCCTCCCCTAAACATTACCTCCCTGTTTTTGCTTGGTTTTGTACTTTGATCACCCCATGTTGCAGACTCTGACATTCCTCCTCCTCACCTTCAACTGACCTGATCTCCTGACTTTGTCCACTGATCTTCTTCCAAAACAAAGCCCTGACTTTCCCAGGCTCTTAGACTAGAAGCAGTCACCTAAGTCTGTACTGACAGCCAGGCAGGCTCTAGGTAAACCTGGACTTTCATTCTTTTGGCTTTCTTAACCTTAAAACATGCATGGTCCTAAGCACCATTCCACGACCTTTCTGCCTTGGTTAATATCCTTGAAAAGTCCTATCAGAGGTTAGCGATTGCTAAAATATTGAATTTCGCAGATCATCTAGTTGAAAATAGTGCCAGCTGGAACCATTTTTCAAACATAGGCTAGTAAAATTTCAAAATCCCTCCAACTGCAAGATGATTGGCAGGACTCAAAAGTCAAATCCAAATGAGGATTTTAAACTTCCTTCAAAGAGTGCTGTGATATTTTGTAATGCAATGAGCATAAAAATGGGATTAACATAATAAGGACAGGATGAAGAAACAGTAGGAAGAGAGAGTCAGCAGTGACCATTAGACTAAGACCTGTAACTTAATAGACCATGATCAAGAGACAGTCAAGCACTTACATGTCACAAGCAGTGATAACGAATGCTGCTACTACCTTTAGCCTTTATGCCACAAGAGACTCACAGCATATCCAGGGCCACCCAGCAATTTTGTCTTTCTCCCATGATCTAACTATGTATGTAGCACTTATTGTTTATATATAGGGGCATTTAAGCGATTCTTGGATAGGCACATGGATGATAGCAAAATGTAGGGTATGCAGTGTAGTTTGATCTTAGAGTTGGATAATAGGTCAGCACAACATTGTGGGCTGAAAGTCCTGTACAGTTCTGGACTGTTCTATCGTCTATATGCTCATTTTTGATGGTACAAGAATCTAAAATCAACAGCCACTTGTAATAAAAAGTACTTTTTAAGAATACATACAACCCATTCACTATACATTATTTTTGGCACATATTATTCACCCCAAATTCTGCCAAATGCATCAAATTATACCTAAAATGGCGCTTTATGAAGGAGGCGTGCTGCAAAAACTGCCATTCTTTAATATATCTAAATTCAATCACCTCTAAAACCTCAAGTAGTTTTCCTGCTAAGTCTAACCAATGAGATATTTGGGCTTGCGTAAGGTGCCCCAGAGGAAATCATTGTCGCAGCATAAGTCAGATGTGGTTAAAACATTGTAATCTGATTCCACGCATGAGCAATCAAACATAAAATTAGCCCCAATACGGACATCATAAAGTTGAAAATGAAGGCACGTGTCCCACTATATTCTTCAGTCACAAGTAACAGTCACGAACAAACAACTTAATTTTGGATTTAACTGAAAAAGGCAAATGTGAATGCAATCCCAAGATACTGGCAATAAACCTGCAATAGTTTGTAAATCAACACAATGGAATGTATTCAGTTACTGTAAAGTGTTAGTCTGAACCTTGGACCTATTTTCAGAGACATCCTTGTCATCACTTTTTTTTCAATTACCATGTGTTGTGGCAATATAAGAATGCAATTTATTGTTGTTTCTGATGAGGACCAAGTGCAAAATCCAAATGAAATTAAATAAAATGTCAAATTATTCTTTCTGCAGCTTGCTTTTGACTTTCTTTTAGGCGCTTGCATAAACAATAGCACTATTACCCCAGCTACAGTACAAAAATCAGTTTAATCAAACTTGTAGCTAATGTTCTGGAAACATTGCGTGACCAGCTTTAACGAAAATAATACTTTGTAGTAGAGATATTTCGGGAAAGCTTTTCAATTTGCTGGTTGCGCATGTAAAAGGTGCATTAATCAAATCTGAAAAGTAAACTTGAAATGCCTTTCAAGAATTCATACCCTTTCACTTCAAAGAGAGTACAACCCGCAATCTTTTTATGTGTTTCACCTAACTTGCAGGCAAGCCTTGATTGCTAATGAGCAGAAGTACTTAAGCTAAACAAACTTCAAAAGGGCATAAAGTTGGTGAACCCATCAAGTGTGTTTAAAGATTTACAGGGAATTGAATTCTTCCTCTCGTCACAACATCTTTAGAAAATGGCTGCTGATTTCACTTCGGAAAGTTATTTAATGATCCAGAAAATATGGCTGCACAAGTGCAACTAAGAAGATATCATTTTCATTCATTTCCAGAAGGTTGGTTAGGCTCAGTACTCCTTCAAACCCGAAATTATAGTTTTTCTTTATTCATTCATGGGATGAGGGCTTCGAACAAACCAACATTTATTGCCCCTCTCTAATTGCCTTTGAGAAGATAGTTGAGAGTTGCCTTCTTGAACCATTGCAGTCCATTTGCTGTAGATAGACTCACAATGCTATCAAGACTTTGGTGCAGTATCACTGAAGAAATGATGATGCATTTCCAAGTCAGGATGGTCAGGGGCTTTGAGGGTAACGTGGTGGCATTACCATTCATCTGCTGCCCTTGTCCTTCTAGTTTGTAAATGGCCATGGGTTTGGTTTGGAGGGTTCTGCCTAAGGGAAGTTGGTGAATTTCTGCAGTGCTTCCTGGAGGTGGCACACATTGCTGGTAATGTGTGTTGATGTTATAGGGTGTGAATGTTTTTGGAACTGCAACTGGCAGGTGGGAATTACTCCATCACACTCCTAACTTGTGTCTTACAGATGGTGGACTGGCTCGGAAGAGTCAGGTGGAGAGTTGGTTGCTGCAGGATTCCTAAGGCCCTGAACTGTTCCTTACTCACATAAATACAGTGGCTTCATCTGGTTCGGTATCTAGTTCTGCTGCCCTAGTCCTTCTAGATAAAAGTGGTCATGGATTTGGAAGGTACTGTCTGAGGATCTTGAGTGAATTTCATCTCCAACTCATTAATATAAATATTGTGTACAGCTAGATATTTGGCATGTCCGTAAGGACCCTCACCAACTCTTACAGATGCATCATTGAAAGCTTACTGTCTGGATAAATAACAGCCTGGTATGATAATTACTGTGCCCAAAACCATAAGAAACTACAGAAGGTGGTGTGCACAGCCCAGACCATCACGGAAGCCAACCTTCCATCCATGGACTCTATTTACATGGCTCACTGCTACGGAAAAGTCGCCAATATCATCAAAGACCCATCGCACTCTGGTAATGACCTCCCACATCCTCTTCCGTCAGGCAGAAGATACAAAGGCCAGAACACACACACACACACACACACACACACACACACACACACACACACACACACACACACACACAAGAGCAGCTTCTTCCTGGCCGTTAGCAGACTGATGAATGGATTCTCTGGCCTCAAATGACACTGGGCTTGCTAACGTTGATCTTGCCTAGAGCACACCCTGTGCAATGTAACCTGTATGCCTCAGTCTTTTTGATCTACACATCCTTTGTCTGTTACAATCTGTCTGTACCACTCGTAAACAAAACTTTTCACTGTTTTTCAGCACACAGTATAAGTCAAACAATCAGCATGGAATATTTTGCCACTGGGAATATTACAGGCAGGTACTAATGCGCATTTTAGGCGATGAAGAAATAAACACAAAGTTGGGCAGCATTGGACAATGTGCCTGCACAGTTTTGCTTGATCCATCAGTTGCACCAACAATTCTAAGGAATCGCTAATTGATAATCAGCCTATTTCCTTCAATGTTAAAAACAAACAATATCATCCTGGAACAGGCTGTGCCTTGCTTCCTCATGGTGTGGTGGTGTGGACTGGTGTAGCCCAGAGTGGGACTCAAGACAGCGTAGCGTGGACTGATATAGCCCAGAGCAGGATGGTAATGGTGGAGAAGGAAAAGTTGGACTCGCTAAGTTCTCTTTCTTTCTTTTATTATACGTTAATGGGAGTGATGCCAATGCATTGAAATAGTTTAAACTTTTCATTGTGTTTTACATTGAATACATGTGACAATAAATGATTCGATTCATCACTGAGGGGTCTGGGTGAATAGGAGAATCCTGGAATATATGACATGCTCCAGGTGTCAATATAATAGAAGACATGACCCAAATGATGATGGGAAACACCAGCTCCTATCTGGTCACATCTCTTCACCCCAATCTGGTGCCTATACTCAACCACATCTCTTTGAACACGTGGCAATGAAATTGATTTCCGTCATTCAGTAGAGCACACATCAGCACAGGTTAAATGACAAAACTGCTGTATGCTGTTATAGTTGAACTTTATTGTTACAAGAACCAAGTTAAGAAAGACAGATTTTCCATTTTGGTAAACCAAACGTCTCTTTGAGTCAGTAGTTTCCAGAATCTGCTTCAGATTCGGAACCTACTCAATGTTTTCCACGGCTGATGAGCTCACTGAGGTGAAATAGTTTCAGAACTTCATTCAACACCTGCACCAAATTCCTTTTGTAGTTAAAAAAAGGCCTAGATTTTAGCAGTGTGCTGACAATGTATTTTTGTGAATCCCACCACCCCTACCCACCACCTTCATCTCAGGACACAGAAATTGTTCAGAGACAGCTGAGTTAAATGTGCCACAATGGCTGTGCATTAAAGAGAAAAATTCTTTGTATAGTGAGATTTTTCCCTGTGTTTGCTTTTAAACTTTTTCATGGAAAAGCACAGCTGTAATTATATGATGCTAACTATCAAAATATATTCAATTACTTATTGTTTACACTGACTGTGCATTTCAGGCAGCAAATTCTAATGGGTCATGTCTGAGACTAGAAGCTATACAGCATAGTGATTAAAGGCTAAGGGAGTGGGCTGGATTTTCAAGGAATCAGAGAAGCTGCACACAGGAGTGAAAGTGGAGGCCACAATCTGATTTTCACCACACCCTCCATTCCCAAACTGGTTCTTATTTGCAGAATTCCCATTCTGCAAATAAGAACAATCTATTTCTCTGTAACCGTCATGGAGTCAGATCAGTTTTTAAAAGGATTCATTGTTCACAACACCTCATATGTTGTTGTAAACCCTAGTCTGAATAAAAGAATCTGTTTGAAAGGTCTAGCCCTTGCAGCCCACTCTAAGCTATGCACCCAACCCACACTGATTGCCCTCATAGCCTTATACCAAGGTCTGGCCCTTCATGTACCCATCTGGCCATTCACACCCTCTGTGCCAAGCTCTACTTATCCTACAAAGATAAGGCTATAGCACTTGCATGCCCATTCGCCCACTGTATAGAACCAATGAACACTACAGTGACAACAGCAAGTGCTGAAAAAGGTCTTTAAAAAGACATTCAATTGTAACTGTCCTACTTCTTAAAAACTCCTTGCGGATAAAGATTGCCAATAAAGATGTCAGTTTGTGACTCTCACACTGTAGCTAGGGGCTTTTCAAAGAGCATAGAGTTTTAATGGCCTGGTTGAGCTGGGGCTTCCTGCCTGTAAGAATCATGCAACTACCACCTTTCCCATGCTAGCAGATAGTCTGATGTCAATAACAAGCGAGGAACTTCATCTGAGATCCAGCACCATTTCTGGAGGTTCATAGTGTCTTCCGAGCTCCACAAAAATTCAGTCCTTGTGGTCAGGCATTTCAACCGAGAGAGTGGGTTTTTGGGCAATTAAATTCTTGGCACACCAAGGAAATAAAAATCACTTTTTACAACTTCATTCAACAGCGCCTCTGCACAGCACCAATAAGACGTGTCACCATTCAGGAAGGTCACCTCTGAACAATTCTAGGCAGGGCTTATGCAAACAGAAATGAAAAAAAATCTATTGATTTGGTTCAATACATCATGCTCAAGTAGTTAAACAGTAAAAGCTGTTGTAAGCTTTTTGTTTCATGGTCATCTATTGTTCATACTTTCCCAGACAGATATCTAACAGTGCTTTGGGAAAATAAAAGCAAGTGATTTTGTAACAACACTGCTTACAATGTTATCATTCAATTTGGTGAATTTATTCAGCTAAGCAAGACTTGAGCACTGGCTAATGGTCAAAAGCAAATAAAATACAGGACACAATCACAAACCAGTTCTTCAAATTTATTTTCCACCAAGCTAATCCTCTGTCTAGCTTCACGGGTCAAACTGGAATAAAATGGCACTTTTCCACATCTGTAAAAGGGACTCACAAGAAAGGAAAAGAAAAACTTTGCAGTGTTTGTGATCACGGTCGCCTCAAAAGCACTTTGCACACAATGAAGTACTTTTGAAGTGTTGTCACCGTTGTGAGAAACAATGACAACTAACTTGAACATAGAAAGCTCTCACAAATAGCGTTTTGATAATCATAGAATAGTGCAGAAAGAGGCCATTCGGCCAATCGTGTCCGCACTGACCTGTCGAAGAGTATCCTGTCTAGTCCTCACCCTGTGACCTATAACCTTACACATACCATGTCTAACCTGCACACCCCTTGACACTATGGGCAATTTAGCATGGCCAAACTATCTAAGTGCACATTGAATTATGGGAAAAAAAGAGAAAACATAGCAAAAATCCCACACAGACACAGGGGCCATGTCCAAACTCCACATAGACAGCCACCTGGAAATGAACTCAGGTCCCTGGTGCTGTGAGGCAGCAGTGCCACCCCCTGAGCCACTGTGCCACCCTGGATGAACAGAATTGGTTTTTGTGATGTTGACTAAGGAGTAAATATTTACCCAGGCACCAAAGATAACTCCCTGCTCTTCTTTGAGCCAACATATTGGGATCTTTCCATTCATCTGAGACGGCAGACTAAACTAAAATAAAAACAAATAGCTAGAAAAATCTAGCAGGTCTGGCAGAATCTGTGCAGAGAGAAATCGAGTTAACATCATGACTCCTATGAAACTTCTGCAGTTCCCAAGACAAGCCATGGGACTGGAAACGTTAACTCTTGTTTCCCTCTCCATAAACGCTGGCAGTCCTACTGAGTTTCTGCAGCACTTTCTGTTTTTGTTTCAGATCTCCAGTATTTACAGTACTTTGCCTGTGAGGGCAGACTAGAACTCTATTTACCCTCCCATCCAATGGCTGCACCTCCAACAATGTGACACTCCCTCAGTCATGTACTGGACTGTAAATGTTGGTTTTGTGCTTATGAATGAACTATCCTTGAAGTAAACCATCTGGCACAGAAGCAAGAGTTCTACCAACTGAGTCACTGCTGACACATTCAGGAAAGCTAGCTAAGTTTCAAAGTTAGGAACACTAGAGTTCACCTGCATAGCTTAAAGTTATGCATTTCCCAACATTCTCCCCACCCACAAATGAATTTCCACACACTATTAGACTATTCTGGTTCACTCCCATCAGAAGACCTTTGCAAGAATCTGAATCTGACCCTTTTTGTGACTATTAATTCACTGGGTATGGGCATCATTGGACAGGTGAGAATTTATTGTCCTTCCTAATGTGTTCTGACCATATTAACAAAACCAACGAATTAGCTGCTAGAAGATAGCAGTGTAGCAGATTAACTTACCTCCGTGAGAAGTACCTAACACACTGAAAGAATTTCCAAAGTGGGCAGTACCTGGGAGCTCCGATGTGGCGGCAAAGACAGGGAATCTTAAACTTTGCTATAACATACTATTAGGTGAACACACTGGTCAACCTAAAATAATCGGTTAAAAACAATGATCTTTGCTATTCCACCACGGAAAGTGCTAACGCCTCTCTTCAATATCTCTCACTCACTCTACTTCTGAGACTGTACCTATCTCCCACCAAGTCTCATGCTCTACCAAGTTTCACTACTTCCTCCCAGTTGGCATACTCACTCTCACCCGTGCCAACCCCAGTAGCACTAACCCTGCCTACCCTCTGTGTTCCCGAATAACTCACTTCTCCACCCACACTAGAAGTAACAGCTGTGCCACCCACTTTCACCTCCCCAATACCCACCTTTCTCAAAAAATAGCCCACTGGAGGGCAGAAAGAGTCAAGCCGGGTGGCCAGCTGCCCACCATTGGGCTCCTCATCCCTTAGATGGAGACAGCCCAGACTCCGACTGCCCAAGTGAACATGTCCAGGCCCACTGACTGGTTGTATTACAGGCTGCTCTTGACTTACCATACCTTGACCAAAGGCTTGACTGAGGACTGCTGACAACCATGATAGCATTCTTGCACACGGGCTGCATGTGGTAGGTACCTATGGAACACGCCCTGAGATGTTGGTGCCCAGTGTCCAGCATGGAATTCCTTTGAAGCAAGCATGAAGCTTAAGTCACCAGGTAGCCACTCTGCCTTACATGTTAAGAATTTTCATCATCCAGTTAACTTTTGGTGGGAGGCATGATGGAACGCTTCATATTAGGAAGTTAATCTGCAACTATTAACATCTTTAACAAACAACAAACCCCTAAACATGCAACTCACTGCTCCCTGGCAAAAATCTCACCTCGCTGTCTAGAACTTGTCTAAAAGATGCGGCAAGTCGTTCCTGGCATCAAGGTAGGTCTCGTTGGACTCCTCACACAATTCTGCCAAATTCTCGCCATTGCTAATGTGATTCAAGCCCCTGTAAGATTCTGATCATGTACTTTGCTTGGATACTGATAAGCTGATCAAAAAGTCCAAGGTTGCATGTTTACCTAAGGTAAAATTATGTCCAGAAATTATGCTATTCAAATGTTCATTTTTGACCTAATAAACCAACCAGCAGCTATTTAAGGTTACACAAACAGCAAGAACGCCATTCAAAAAAAATGGAAACTTGAATACAATTGAAAAGCTTTAGTGAAAGAACTCTGCGTTCTCAAAAGCCCTGTTATAATCAGATCAACATCTATAAACCATTCCCAGCTGACTAGTGGAGAACTGAAAGGACTGCAGTAGTCTAACATTAAAGCTCATTTTAAGGAAGCAAATCTGATTTTTTTTCAAGTCAGTTGAGTTAAAAACTAACCTGCTGGGATTTGAGGAATAATTTTTCAGTAACAAATTATATTGAGGAATGAGCAGCCTAGACATAAATAATAAAAGTATAAGAGTTTCTGGTACTTATTTATATAAGCGGGTGGAGACAAGAAATTACTGCCAATGACAGGCAAGTCTTCTGGGATTATATCTAACAGCACACAAGTATTTTATTGCAAACTTTTTCATAATTAGTTTATGATTTCAAATGTGAAAACGATTTTCACTTCCAGCATTTTATCTTAATTCTTGAGCAGCTTATAAGGTCAAGAAACCTGGATTGAATCACTTCCCTATTTGAGTTTTACCTAATCCAATATTTGCATAACTTGCTTGGTAGAAGTGCCCTTCAACAAACACTAACGAAAACAGTGTGACTCGATTCTATATATCAAGCTCCAAATGAGCAAAAACGAAATTTCTCTAAAACACCAGATTGTTTCAAGATTGTATTTTTATCCTGTAGCACTTGGTTCAATCTAGCTTGAACAATTTTCCTGTGTTCTATATCCTCACTTCCTCATGTAGCCTTCCTTCACTATTTTTCTGCAAATTGAGGCAGATCATTCTTGCACTTTTTTTCAATGGAGCCTACTTCGACACAATTTTTTTTTGTTGGTTGTGTTCAAAACTGTGTACTGTACTCCAAATACAGCTTGCCAAACATCTATGAAAATTAAAATAAGCAGTCTTAAAGTTGAAGTCACCTGTCCACAAATAGCTTCAAACTAACTGAATTTTCAGCAAATCACTACCAACAATATCCAAGATCCAAGATAACAAAGTGCGAAGCTGGATGAACACAGCAGGCCAAGCAGCATCTCAGGAGCACAAAAGCTGACGTTTCGGCCCTAGACCCTTCATCAGAGAGCTCTGTATACGGGGTCCAATGTTATATGTTTGTTGATTGCATTATGGGTTGAGAACCATACGTTGAACAAACATACAGAATCAGACCCCGTATACAAACCTACACAGAACAGAACTGGAAGTGACTCTACTCACCACAACAGACAGGACTTTATAAATTCCAAGCTGAGTGAACTACATTGCTTCATCGGAGGCCTCACTGATGATGTCACCTAGTATGGTGATGAAACGCCTGATCAAGAACAAGCCATCTTGGCGAGGAAGTCAACAACCTCACCCATACCCCGAGCTACAAATCTTTGCTAAAATTTTAAATGACTTTATAATACTCATTTGGTTTTCACTAGGTTTTGCTGACAAATATTTTTTTTCACCACAACAATCTAGGTTTTGCTGGAAATTTTTTAAAGTACAATACAATTATTAAATTTCCAATCAGCAAGGAGGAGGTTGAACAAACACACTCCACTTATATTTTTTCTTCTGAACCAGCCTCATCATCCATGCCACTTTCTATAACAAATTAGACAGCACTAGCGTTTCCTGGGTACTACTCAGTCTCTGAAGCTGTGTACCTCCTTCTGGAGAGCCATGAATGGTGATCTGATTGTGTTCTTTCATGCAACATTACCAAACTATCATGGTCATCTTTCTTGGAACTTCTGCCATGAACTTTAGTTCTTATGCAATTTTCCAGTAAAATACAGAACATACATTTATGAATACTTTCATACAGTGTTTTTGCTCATTCGTGAACAGATTTGCTACAAGTAACCAAAATTCAGGCGTTTCTCATGAGTGTTTCTCCTCCTCTCCCAAAGGCACTGACTCTTTTCTGGGCACAGCTCCAAGGTACCAAGCTCATTCTAAAAACTCATATGAGCACTCTTTGATAAACCATGAGCTTTCTCAGAGACAGTAAATGTCTGCAGTGATATCATATCCAAGGAGCATTCTAACTTAATCTGATGGTAACATACATTCATTTACAGCTTAAATATCTGGCTTGCAGTTTCAGATCACGAGTGATGGGTTTCTCAAACCAAAGAGGTGAAGGGATCCTTGGCAATGCTACCACCCACTCTTAACTAGAACAGCACAGACTGACTATCTAAACTAGGATTGCTCTGCTGGCATGGGATTCAACTGGGTACATCCAGCACATTATTGGGAAGGTTATCATCAATTCATTGATGTGATTGTTTCAATGAAACACCACAGTGCAAATTCTCAAAAGATTATACCTGAGGAACAATGCAACGAGAAGACACTATACTTCCCTTTAATGGGAATGAAGGAACAAACATTGAAAGAAATGAGACTAAGTGGCTCAGAAAGACCTGAGAACATTAACACCAAGCAAACTATCTGGACAATATATTCTAAAATCGGGAGGAAATAGTCTATGACTCAAGGTCACAGGGTGGGGTGGGAATAAGAACTGTAAAGTTCTTATTCTGTTTTCAAATTTCTTGTTCAGTAGATTTAACGGGAAAGCAGCAACTCAAGGAGGAATTTGACTCATGCACAGTGCAAATTTACAACTTATAAATACTGTCCTGTTAAAAAAAAATGCTAGTGTCTGAGTGCATGAAGATCTTGCTAAGAGTATGGTTATTTTTACAGGTAGTCATGCTCTGTACTATGGAAGTGCTTATCCGACCGCAAACTTCAAACGAAAAGGCTCAAGTTCTTATAAAATTCAGCACAAGAAACAAAAGCTATTTCTCATATATAGAGACTTTTCTTACTGATAGCAGCAGGTTTCACTGCAAATATTACACAAATCAATAGCTGCTGCTCCAGATCCACACCCAAAATCCACAGAAATGAACTGAAAACAGCTGCAAATGTTATAAGCCATGGCTAGAGCTATTAGTACAGCCTAACTAGAACATTATACTGACTCAGCCGTAGTATCATGAAATTTAATTGAACTAGTCACATGCTAAATGTGCAGCAGCTAACATGACCTAACAAATTAATACATGATACAGGTAACCATAAAGAGTTGAATAGAAGGTTAGACTTCATTTTCAACGGAGGTAACTAGCGTATGTGATCAGCTGGCTCGGACTCTTTCATATGGCTCTCTCCTCGGTTTACTAACATGTGTTAGTCTCTCAGCACATTTCAAATACACAGCAACACCACCGTTTAATCTGTTAGCAATTTTCTTTGCTGCTTTCCCAAAAAACAAAAATACACTACTTGAATATAGTTCCAAAGGCATCAAGCGACAGAATCACAGTAAGTGTAAGTAAGTGCAGGAGAATGGATTTGACCCAAGTCCGTACTGGCTCTTCCACAGAAAAAGTCATTCTTGACTAAGTGCCATTTCACCCGCTGTCCCTATAATCCTGTGTATTATTTCTATTTAAATTATTACCCACTACCCTCTGAATGTACCAATTGAAACTGCTTGCACCACACTTCCAATGCACACCAGAACTGAACCGTTCACTGTGTGAAGAAGTTTCTTCCAACATCACAGTTACTTCTTTTGCAAATCACTTGCAATCTGGGCCCTCCTCTTGAAAATTCTTTTTATGACCAGGGATTGTTTTGCCCTATCTTTTTAGTCCAGACCTCCTGTGAGATTGAAAGCCTCCTCTTAGCCTTTTCCTCTCCAAAGAAAAGTGTCCTGACTTCTCCAATCTATCTTCATAACTGAGGTGTCTCATCCCTGAAACCATTCTTGTAAACCTCTTCCTCACTCTCTCCAGTGCATTCACATTCCTTCTAGTGACAACCAGAACTTTGTGCAATACTCCAGTTGAGATCTAACCAGTGTCCTAAGCTCAGCATTAACTTCCTGTTCTCACACTCTATGCTCATATTAATAAAGCCTAGAATGCTGTACGCTTTATTAACCACTCTCACCACCTTTCCTGCCATCCTTAACAGTTTAAAGGCAAACATGTAGTTACGTTTCTCTGCTCCTGCTCAATAGAATAGTACCATTTACTTAAAACTGTTACTACATGTTATTTGTGCCAAACCTTACACTGTTCCCCACTGAACTTAATATGCCATCTTTCTATCTACTCTAACAACTTGCTGAAGTCCCTTTGAAATTCTACACTGTCCTTCTCAAAGTTTGCAATGCTTCCAAATTTTGTCTCCTCTGCAAATGTTGGGAGTGATCCTCCACTTCAAACCTTCCTACAGCCTGAAAAATATCTATTAACCATTGCTGCCCATTTCTTGTCACTCATATACTTGTATCTATGTTGATGGTATTGCTTTTATACTGCACCCATAAGTTTTCTCACAAATCTGTTTTTTTGGTGCTATATCAAACAAATTGTGCAAGTCCATGTACATCACATCAACAGTGTGTATCCTCATCAATCATCACCACTTTCTCTTGAATGAACTCCAGCAAATTAAACATGATTTTCCCTTAACAAATCTGTATGGGACCTACCTAATTAACTTACATTTGTCCATGTGGCCAATGATTCTATACTTAATATTTGATTCTTGACGTTTCCTCACTAATGAAGTTAAACTGACTGCTCTGTAATTGTTTGGCTTATTCTTACAATTTTTAACATTTGCAATTCTCCAGTCTTGAGACACCATGCAGGAAAAAAAAATGAAAAAAATGCAAGTGCCTCTGCAATTTTCACTCTCATTTCCTTCAATATCCTTGGATGTATCTTGTCTGGTTCTGTTGTCTTGTCAGTTCAATCACAACTACTACAACTTATCCAAAGCCTCCTCTTTATCAATCCTTATCAATTTAGTGACAGAGTTTTCTCCTCTATCACCATGACCTAGATAACATCTGCTTTCTTACTAAATAAAGGCAGATGCAAAGTATTCATTTTATACCTCAGCCATGTTCTCTGCATCCATAAGCATGTCTCCATTTTGTTCCTGAATTGGCCTGGCACTTCCTGTCAGTGCTGATGTGCCAATAAAAGACTATGGAATTCCCCTTTTTTGTTGGCCATCAATCTTCTTTCATAATCCACCTTTGCTTCTCTAATTTGCTATTTCACATCCTTTTCAATCTTCTGTAGTCAGCTTGAATCTCAATTGTACTTCTACCTGATATCCACCTAAGCACACTTCCTTATTTATCTTCAGTTCAATCTTCATTTTTCTTTCCAGGCAGCTTTAGATTTGCTTGCCTTTTCCTTTCCCTTTTCAGAAAATATGCCTTGGCTGCATTCGAACCATCTCTTCTTTGAAGACAGTCCAGCGATCAGTTACCGTTTAACTGACAATCCTTGGCTTCAGTGCACCCAGCCCAGCTCCGTTCTTCCCTGATGGAACTTGGCTTGCCCCCTGATAATTGGGCTAACCTTGGATTGCCATTGTCCTTTTCCACTGTAATCATAAACATGATGATACAATGATCACAGTACTGTAAATGATTTCCCACCAGATTTCCCACTTGATCTGCTGGTCTGTCTCATTCCCAAGAACCAGGTCTAACACTACCTCCTTTCTTTTGGACTGGACACTGTTGTGGAGAATTCTCTGGAACACAACTGAGGAACACTTGCACCTCAACCTGTAACAATATCATTATCCAAGTCAATATTCAGGTAATTAAAGTCTCAATTATAACTGCCCGACAATACTTGCCCCTCTAGTTTTTCCTGCAGATTTGTTCCTCTACATACTTCTCACTACATGGTGGTCTGTACACTGCACCTGGTAATGTGAGTGCACTCCTTTCGTTCCTTCGTTCTAGCCAAATCAATTCTGCCTTGACCAAAGCCATCCCCACCACACTCCAAGACATCCTCTTCTGTCAATACTATAATTCTCTCCTTAATCAAAACTGTTACTCCATCCTCCTTTTCTTCCAATCCTGTTTTTTTTCTCAACACCATGTAACCAGAAATTTTTCACAACCAATTGTCCTCTTGGTTGAGTCAGGTCTTGGCTTTTGCCACAATAATAGAACTCCATGTGGCAATCTACATCTGTAATTCGCCCATCTTATTTAGTGTGCTCTATGCTTTCATACACATGAAGAATCACCCTGATCTAAATTATATTTCCCTACACCCTTAACCTGATTTCACCAACTAGCATTAGAATAGAAAATAATAAATCATCAGTCTCTCAAAGTACTTTGTGGAAACTGGTATTATTGTCTAACATTCTCACCTGATTCCTGCACTCCTGCAAAGTTGGTTTCAAGCTTCAACAGCACTATCAAAACATGCTACAAGAAACTCAGTCCTAGATCTGTTCAGATGCAACCTGTCTGGTTTCTACAGAGACAGTCCTAACCTCCTGGGAATTTGTAGCCCCCCTTTCGGTACTATCTCTCCAGCTATGTATTAATCTGTCTTTCTTTTTTATTCACTTACACATGGTACTGGGAGCAATACAGAGAATACTACTTTTGGAAATCCTGCTTGCTAATTTTCTATCAAGGTCCTTAACCTTTGACTGCAGGCCACATCTTCCTTCCTACCTACATCAGAGGTACCAAAGTGAACCACAAGTACTAGCTGATCACTCTGAAGAATATCCTGCAGCCACTAGGGATATCCTTTACCTTTACACCGGGAAGGCAACATACACCCTGGGATCACATCTACAGCTGCAGAAATGAGTGGGTGTTCCCCAAGTCATTGCTACTGCTCTTCTACTCTTCTTCATGACATCCTACACAGCTGAACTTGCTGCAATCCTCTGAGGAATCATCACCTTCACCAGTGTCAGAAATCAGAAACCAATTTGTGAGCATCATCTTTTAGTACTTTATCAAAGTGGACATACTTCAAATGCCAGGCTTGTGCTGACAGCTTGATCAACGTTAGCTGCATCACAGTGAAGGCAATTGCTACCCTTACCCAACAGCCAGCCAGCCAGCCAGCCCATCTCGATAGACATACACACAGTCTCACACACACACACACACACACACACACACACAAACACACACACACACACACACACACACACACACACACACACACACACACACAGAGTGGAGGTCAACTGTGAAATTTCCCTATTATTGTTCAACAGAGATCATTTAACATTAAATTGTGTGTTTTCCAGGCTATCTCAGTTGGTCAGTTACAAAGAAAATTGGTTGCTCTGGAACTGGTTGTGCAAAAGGAAGTGCCAGTCATAAAACAGTAACTTATTTTTCACTCAATATTTTTCACTAAAATTAACATTACTTAGTGCCTTTATTAACTTCAGGTCATCCAAAGTACTTCACAGCTCAAGCGCTGATCAGTATTATAATGAAGGAAACAAGGCAGCTGATTTGCATTAAGCAGTTTTCCACAAATTAGATAATAACAATTGCTTGGTAAGAGAAATGACTTCCTAGTTTTAACAGCAGGCAATAATTTCAGTTTGTAAAAATGTAAATAAACGTGTAGGTCAATTAAATGAAGCAAATTAATCTCACTGGCTTTCATGAAACTCATATTCATAATGAATATCAATGGTAGGCCAACAGATCTGGTCAATGCTTTTAACTTCCAGCCTCCATGAGTAATTATGGCATGAGGCATTCTAAATTACATGAAACTCGCAATCAAGCAAATTTAAATTTTGTCCAAACACAAACAGGCCCTTCAAGTCAATAATTTGTCATTTTATAGATCAGAGCAAGAATAATCAATACTAATATAGAGCTAAGAAAAAGTTCCAGTTTGTGTATGGAAATCTTCATTCTGTTTTTATTAATCTATGACTTGTTTTGTTTCTTTTATCTTTCTTGAGGTTTTGTTCAATGCATTGCCTTTGTTTTCTTTGCAAAACTATTCAGTCAAATTAATAAAACTTGCGATGAAAAAGAAAACCAAAGAAATTTAACAGCACCAATAAAACTTGTGGATTACCTTTTCAGTCATAGAGCTATGCAACATGAAAACAGACTATTTGGTCCAACTCGTCCATGCTGACCAGATATCCTAAATTAATCTAGTCCCATTTGCCAGCAGGACCCATATCCCTCTAACCCCGTTCTATTCACGTACCCATCCAGATGCCTTTTAAATGTTGTAATTGTACCAGCCTTCACCACTTCCCCGGCAGCTCATTCCATACATGCACAACCCTCTGTGTGAAAAAGTTGCCCCTTAGGTCCCTTTTCAATCTTTTCCCTCTCAACTTAAACCTATGCCCTCTAGTTTTGGACTGCGCTACCCTGGGAAAAAAGGCCTTCGTTATTCACCCTATCCATACCCCTCATGATTTTATAAACTTCAATAAAGTCATGCCTCAGCCTCCAATGCTCCAGGGAAAATAGCCCCACTATTCAGTATCTCCCTATAGCTCAAACCCTCCAAACCTGGCAACATCTTTGTAAGATAATAAAATGTGAGGCTGGATGAACACAGCAGGCCCAGCAGCATCTCAGGAGCAAAAAAGCTGACGTTTCAGGCCTAGACCCTTCATCAGGACCAACACCTTTGTAAATCTTTTCTGAATCCTTTCAAGTTTCACAACATCCTACCTATAGCAGAGAGATCAGAACTGCACGCAGTATTCCAAAAGTGGCCCAACTAGTATCCTGTATAGCTGCAACATGAACTCCTAACTCCTATACTCAATGCATTGACCAAAGGCAAGCATACCAAGCACCTTCTTCACTATGCTGCAAATCAGGAACAAAAACAGAAGTTCCTGGAAAAGCTCAGCAGGTCTGGAATCATCTGTGAAGAAAAAAATCAGAATTAATGTTTTGGGTCCGGTGACCCTTTCTCAAATCTGTGGAAGGATTACCAGACTCAAAAGTTAAGTCAGTATTTTTTAATCACGGGTGCTGCCAGACATGCTGAGCTTTTCCAGCAATTTCTGGTTTTGGACCGTCTTCACTGTCCTGTCTACCTGTGACTCTATTTTCAAGGGACTACGAATCTGCACTCCACGGCCTCTTCGTTCAGCAACACTCCCCAGAAGCTTACCAAAAAGTGTATAAATTATGCCCTGATTTGCCTTTCCAAAATGCAGCACATCAAATTGATCTGAATTAACTCCATCTGCCACTCCTCAGCCCATCGGCCCATCCGATCAAGATCCCGTTGTACTGTGAGGTAACCTCCTTTGCTGTTCACTAGATCTCCAATTTTGGTGGACTCTGCAAAGGTACTAACCGTACCTCCTTTATTCACATCCAAATCATTTATACAAATGACAAGAAGCAGCGGACTCAGCACTGATCCTTGTGGCAAACTGCTGGTCACAGGCTTTCAGGCTGAAAAGCAACTCACCACCACCACCCTCTGTCTCCTACCTTCAAACCAGTTCTGTATCCCAATGTCTAGTTCTCTCTGTATTCCATGTGATCTAAACATACTAACCAGTCTACCATGAGGAACCTTGCCAAACGCCTTACTGAAGTTCATACAGATCACACCCTCTGCTCTGTCTTCATCCATTCTCTTCATTACTTTTTCAAAAAACTCAAAATAAATTGTGAGGTACAATTTCCACACACAAAGCCACCTTGACAATCCCTGATCAGTCCTTGCCTTTCCAAATACATGTAAATCCTGTCCCTCAGGATCTGTTCCAACAATTTGCCCAACACTGCTGTCAGGGTCACAGATCTATAGTTCCCTGGCTTTTTCTTACCACCTTTCTTAAATAGCGACAGCACATAGCCAACTTCCAGTTTTTCAGCACCTCACCTGCGGCTATCGACGAAACAAATGTTCAATTCAATTCAGTAACCAAAATACAGAGGCAGTTAACTACTACTACAACAACATTAAAAATGTTACTTTCCAAAAACCTATGTTTATTGCATGAAATTTGGACATAGATGATTGAAATGCATTTGAGCACAAGCACTGGGATGAATTTTTGGGGGCAGGAACCTAGGTGAAGAACTCAAATAACACCATTATCTTCAGCGCACTGATCCCATCACAGAGCACTGTAGGGGCCGGGTGGGGCACAAATCCTGCCCTCCTCTATATTCAGGTCAATTAAAATTCTTATTTAGAACTTGTTCAAGGAAGAAGGTGGGATGTTTAAAGGAGCATTCATGTATTAGAGAAGTAGCAGGGACAGAGTGGGGAGCCAATGCATTATTTTTGCCCTTTAAAGGGTTCAGTGAGGCAAAGGAAGTTGGCCACTTGCTAAGTGTATGTCCTTAAAACTGGAGCATTCAAAAGAAGAGGGCACTCGGAGGTTGCACCGTAAACACTGTTGACAGACCTTGACACGAGTTGGCGAAGAAGAACACATGAACATGGGTGTGAAGACTGACTAAGCAGTCACTTGCTCAGAATGAAGGTTCCAGTTGGCATGGGGGGCATGACTCGTATTGGGCCTTGTGACGAGGAGGGGTAAATTGCTTTGCTGAAAGGGCAGAAGGACTGGGCATCAGGGTGGCATGGAAGAGAAAACATGGGAAGCCAAACCCTCAAAACAGAATCTACTACAGAAGGCAGCACTATCTGGCGACAATCAAAAACTAGCGTGGCAGGAAAACTGCAACTCTCCATGTAAATAATCACAGATATTTATTCTCCCCTCACTAAAGGGTTCTCACCTTGCAGTATAAGTCACCACTCTCTGTCAGTAGCCATCAAAGGCACTCCTATAATGAACTTCTTCACTTTTGACTCCTTCCAAAGATCAACTCATTAGTGGCACCTTGCAAACAGCTGCACACCACTTCAACCACAGGCCACTGAGCTATCTTTGGCAAAATTTGGACAACTCATTCACTTCGCAATACACATGGCTGTGCCAGAACAGATAGTGTTGGGTTTCGCCTCTGTTTCTGGATTCACTACGTGCACAGAGTCATGGGTTGTACACATGGCCATCAGGGCACACAGTGACCAGCCAGTGAGATTCAACATTGGAAAGCTTCCTCTGTTTGGAATTGCTTTCCCAAATCTTTCATTGTTCCTGCATCCTCTGCCAGTCCAGGCTTTCTCAGATCTTCACTCCAACTATTGGGATAATTGGGAACAGGAGCAATACCTTACACTGACAGCTCCTGACATCTCTTAAAAAGGCTCCACCAAGCCGCACAAAGGAGTAAAGGTAACCGACCTCGCTTACATCAGCTCAGTAGAGGAAACATCGACCACACAATATCTGATGATTCAATTCCTGTAGCTGCAGCAGTCAGGTGGCTCCCTGCAAGACAACATTCTTAGCCAGTGGTCTGCTGTTCACTCCATTACATGGCCCGCAGGGAGTATACCTGAGGACAGCGAGACATTAGAAGCTCACCAGGGATGTGCAGAAGCAGGATGTGAGTGGAGTATAAGGAGGCAGAAGAAAATGGCCCAGAGCAGAGAAATGCCCCATTAAGCAATGAGATAACCACCTCTGTCCACTCTCTGTCAAAAAGCACCTTCATCTAAGGTGGAGGAAGCTAGGGTCAAGTTCAGCTAGAGAGGATTACATGCAGGCAAGGAAGGAGCTCAAAAATGGTCTGAGGAGAGCCAGGAGGGGGCACGAGAAAGGCTTGGCAGAAGGAATCCGGGAAAACACAAAGGCATTTTACACTTACGTGAGGAATAAGAGAATGGTCAAAGAAAGAGTAGGGCCGATCAGGGATAGCATAGGGAACTTGTGTGTGGAGCCTGAGGAGGTAGGGGAAGCCCTAAATGAGTTTTTTGCTTCTGTCTTTACGAAAGAAACGACCTGTGTAGTGAATGAAACCTTTGAAGAGCAGGTGTGCATGCTGGAATGGATAGAGATAGAGGAAGCTGATGTACTGAAAATTTTGTCAAACATTAAGATTGACAAGTCGCCAGGCCCGGATCAGATTTGTCCTCGGCTGCTTTGGGAAGCGAGAAATGCAATTGCTTCGCCACTTGCGAAGATCTTTGCATCCTCGCTCTCCACTGGAGTCGTACCTGAGGACTGGAGAGAGGCAAATGTAATTCCTCTCTTCAAGAAAGGAAATAGGGAAATCCCCGGCAATTATAGACCGGTAAGTCTCACGTCTGTTGTCTGCAAGGTGTTAGAAAGGATTCTGAGGGATAAGATTTATGACCATCTGGAAGAGCATGGCTTGATCAAATACAGTCAACACGGCTTTGTGAGGGGTAGGTCATGCCTTACAAACCTTATCGAGTTTTTTGAGGATGTGACTAGGAAGGTTGATGAGGGTCGAGCTGTGGATGTGGTGTATATGGACTTCAGTAAGGCATTTGATAAGGTTCCCCATGGAAGGCTCATTCAGAAGGTCAGGAGGAATGGGATACAGGGGAACTTAGCTGCTTGGATACAGAATTGGCTGGCCAACAGAAGACAGCGAGTGGTAGTAGAAGGAAAATATTCTGCCTGGAAGTCAGTGGTGAGTGGGGTTCCACAGGGCTCTGTCCTTGGGCCTCTACTGTTTGTAATTTTTATTAATGACTTGGACGAGGGAATTGAAGGATGGGTCAGCAAGTTTGCAGACGACACAAAGGTCGGAGGTGTCGTTGACAGTGTAGAGGGCTGTTGTAGGCTGCAGCGGGACATTGACAGGATGCAGAGATGGGCTGAGAGGTGGCAGATGGAGTTCAACCTGGATAAATGCGAGGTGATGCATTTTGGAAGGTCGAATTTGAAAGCTGAGTACAGGATTAAGGATAGGATTCTTGGCAGTGTGGAGGAACAGAGGGATCTTGGTGTGCAGATACATAGATCCCTTAAAATGGCCACCCAAGTGGACAGGGTTGTAAAGAAAGCATATGGTGTTTTGGCTTTCATTAACAGGGGGATTGAGTTTAAGAGTCGTGAGATCTTGTTGCAGCTCTATAAAACTTTGGTTAGACCGCACTTGGAATACTGCGTCCAGTTCTGGGCGCCCTATTATAGGAAAGATGTGGATGCTTTGGAGAGGGTTCAGAGGAGGTTTACCAGGATGCTGCCTGGACTGGAGGGCTTATCTTATGAAGAGAGGTTGACTGAGCTCGGTCTCTTTTCATTGGAGAAAAGGAGGAGGAGAGGGGACCTAATTGAGGTATACAAGATAATGAGAGGCATAGATAGAGTCGATAGCCAGAGACTATTTCCCAGGGCAGAAATGGCTAGCACGAGGGGTCATAGTTTTAAGCTGGTTGGTGGAAAGTATAGAGGGGATGTCAGAGGCAGGTTCTTTACGCAGAGAGTTGTGAGAGCATGGAATGCGTTGCCAGCAGCAGTTGTGGAAGCAAGGTCATTGGGGTCATTTAAGAGACTGCTGGACATGCATATGGTCACAGAAATTTGAGGGTGCATCCATGAGGATCAATGGTCGGCACAACATTGTGGGCTGAAGGGCCTGTTCTGTGCTGTACTGTTCTATGTTCTATGTTCTATGTTCTATCTACACTCTTTAATCTACAGCATTACATCCAACTTAACCTTGATAAAGTGATGATCTGCCCTGCCTTGGGTGCAAGACCTCTGGCTAACCTGTAATATCTCGCTCCCCCACAGAATGTGTAAGGTTTTGGAATAATCAGAATATCATTGCCTCTGAACAATTAGTGCTATCTCAGCAATGACTGGCCTAGGGTGTCAAAAAGACAACTACCTCAAAGAGTATTTAAGTCCCTTGTCAATGTTGTTCGCAAGAACAACACCCACCAAAACAAATGTAGAAAATAAATAACAAGGAAAGGGAAAGGCTGTTGAGACATCAAGTATTTTGTCACATGAAGAAAGCAGAGCATGTTGCCATGGCTGACATAGTCCTGAATAATCAAGTGCTCATATTCCACTTGGGAACTCTACAGCCTTTTGGAGGCAAAATCAAGTTCAACAACTTTGGGGCTTAAGCTGTCCCCTGTCCTTTTCCCAACTCACACACACCAAGCCATGTTATCACATTGTCTGCTATTACACATAACCCATTGTTAGTCACTAACTGTCCGCCATTAACAGCAAATCACCTCCCAGCCTAATCATTATCCACTCCTTTGTCTGCCCAACTGTTCTCTCTCTTTGGGCTCTATTCCCACTTATCATTTACTCCTTACCCCTGCCCCCACCCTATCTCTGCATATAAACTAACAATTTCCTAACTACCATTGGTCTTAAGGAAGGGTCACGGGAAGGTTCAGTGATTTCTCTCCACAGATGCTGCCAGACATGCTGATCTTTACCAGCAAATTTGTTTTTGTTTTCTGATTTCCAGCATCTGCAGTTCTTACAGCCAGAGTGGATTTGGTATAATTTCCACACAGCATATGTACCATAAATCAATGGCTCCAGACTCCAGGATTATAAATAATCGTGAACCAATATATTGAGGGATCGATTTGAGTAGGAGCAGTATCTTCCTGTCCATTTTACACAGATCCATGATTTTGAAATCTACCAGCTCTCCATGCCAAGGAAACAGTTCTAATTTCTCCAAACCTTCTTCACAACCAAAAGCACTGAGTGGCTAGAATGGCACTCGATTCCAAGAGAACACAAGCTAAAGTATGCTCATTTGAAGGAGCAATTTTTTAATGACAGTTACAAGTGGAAAACATCACTTGTATCATGGTCAGGGCAAAATCAATATAGGATTTCTTCACCCAAAGTTTTCGTGGAGACAATGTGGCCCTTAAAATTCTGAACTGCAAGGTAAATCACATAATTTTAACACTGCTTATAAATGTGAACATGGAGCTAATGTCAGGCAAAGCTACTGGGTACTAGGAATACTTACAAAGGACCCAATGCTATCCAACTATTGGATTAAAATTCTCACAGATTTATCATTGCAAAGTTTATTCCACTTTTGTCTTGAACACAAGCAGACAGTTATGTCATTTTAGCAATTGTTTTCAAACTTTATACTCAAATTTAATTCCTTACCTCAATTATAATTCACTTAGAAACATGAGTGGTGTCCAGCTCAGCCTCTGCCAATGTGCTGAGACCTGATTTTACCATTACCAACTGCTGTAAGTTATTTAAGTAGAAACTCAGCACCCAATGGCCTCTTACATACTCACTTGAACATACTTATTTCCACGTAGTGCAACCCATAACTTAACTATTCACATGGTGTAACAGATTTTTCTCACCTTGCATTTGTGTTTTTTTGCAAAGCACTTGAAAATTATGTCCTCTGATTCTTGATATACGAGTAAAGAGCAGTGTCTTCCTGTCCATTCTATGCAGGTTCATGATTCTGAAAACTATCAGATCTTATTTCCAAGGAAACACAGTCTTAATTACTCCAGACTTTCCTCACAACTGAATTGTACAATGATTCTTGTAAACTGGAACCTCTCTTAAAAAACTCCTCCACATTCTCCAATACAATCACATTGATGCAATATAGTGCAGCATCTTGGACAATACTCCATTTGACAAACCAGCAACTGTTTTACATAATGTCATCACAACCTTCCATCTGTTGTACTCCAAACCCCTACCTGGAATACTGTTTAAAATATTAACTGTTCCCTCTTCCTGTCCTGCCACCTTTTATGCCTTTAATGTCCCTGGACATCCTTTCAAATTTTTATTTTATTTTATTTTATTTTATATTTTCAGTGTTCTTTGTACAAAAGTATGTCACTTCACCATGTTGAACTTCATCTACGACCTACCAGCCCACTTCACCAACTTGTCCTTTTGAAATTTCACAATGTCTGCCTCACAGTTCAGTTTCCCAAGTTTCATGTTATCTCAAACTCTGAAACAGTCTCTTGCTCTCTGAGATCTACATCATCCATCTATTTCAGGGAAAGCAGGAATCCCAATATTGACCCCAGGGAACTCCACTACAAACATTGCTTCAGCCTGAAAAATACACTCTGCCTCTTATCCCTTGGCCAATTTTGTACCACGCTGCTATTATCCCTTTCATTTCATGGATGTATAACTTTCTGTTGCATGGCACTATATCAAACACCTTTTGGAAGTGCACATACTCCAAATCAACAGCCTTCTGTTGTCAATTCCCTCTTTATCACTTTAAAAAACTCCAGCAAATTACTTAAAGACACATGTACCTTAACAAATCCATGTTGACTCTTCTGGATCAATCCTGTCACCAAGACCTGGGTAGCATTTCCCTTGTAGGTAAAGACAGATGCAAAATATTTACTTGGCACATTGGCCATGCCTCTTGTTTCAAAGTGTATACCACCTTTTTGGTCCCCGATCAAATTTTCTGTAACTTACAGCACACTTAGCCCATTTATTATTGGTGCGCTTATAGAAGACTTTGTGATGTCATTACATTAGCTTTCCTGTCTCATAATCCCTCTTTGCATCTTGTATTTGCTTTTCCACCTCTTTTCTGTGTTCAGCTTAGTGCTCAAACTCTGTTTACTACATTACACCTGTATTAAGAACACTTTTTCTTCTTTAAGTTAATTTCTTTCTCCTTTGACATCAAGGAATCTCTGGATTTGTTTATCCTACCATTGCCTCAAAAGGGAAAAATACCCTGAATGTGCCCAAATCATCTGCTGTTTTAAGGTGATCCATGGTCATTGGCTGGAAAAAAAAACAGCAGCAACCTCTGCTCCAGTCTCTGACCCAACTCTCTTCTTCTTCCATTGAGGTCCACTTTCCACCAGCTGATTATTCTTACTCTGGAATCACTAATGTCATTTTCTACTGACATTCTAAACCTTGTGTTACAAGGACCATGACCTGAAATGTTCTCCCACTGTCATTTGATCTGCTTGGCCCACCATATTTCAAAAAGACATTTCAAAAATTACCTAGAATACACCTCCTCCCACCCACCCTCCTGTAAAAATTCCATCCCCTATTCCCAATTCCTCTGCCTCCGCCGCATCTGCTCCCACGATAAGATATTCCACTCCCGCACATCCCAGATGTCCAAGTTCTTCAAGGACCGCAACTTTCCCCCCATAGTGATCGAGAACGCCCTTGACCGCGTCTCCCATATTTCCCGCAACACATCCCTCACACCCCGCCCCCGCCACAACCGCCCAAAGAGGATCCCCCTCGTTCTCACACACCACCCCACCAACCTCCGGATACAACGCATCATCCTCCGACACTTCCGCCATCTACAATCCGACCCCACCACCCAAGACATTTCTCCATCCCCACCCCTGTCTGCTTTCCGGAGAGACCACTCTCTCCGTGACTCCCTTGTTCGCTCCACACTGCCCTCCAACCCCACCACACCCGGCACCTTCCCCTGCAACCGCAGGAAATGCTACACTTGCCCCCACACCTCCTCCTTCACCCCTATCCCAGGCCCCAAGATGACATTCCACATTAAGCAGAGGTTCACCTGCACATCTGCCAATGTGGTATACTGCATCCACTGTACCCGGTGTGGCTTCCTCTACATTGGGGGAACCAAGCGGAGGCTTGGGGACCGCTTTGCAGAACACCTCCGCTCGGTTCACAATAAACAACTGCACCTCCCAGTCGCAAACCATTTCCACTCTCCCTCCCATTCTTTAGATGACATGTCCATCATGGGCCTCCTGCACTGCCACAATGATGCCACCCGAAGGTTGCAGGTACAGCAACTCATTTTCCGCTTGGGAACCCTGCAGCCTAATGGTATCAATGTGGACTTCACCAGCTTCAAAATCTCCCCTTCCCCCACCACATCCCAAAACCAGCCCAGTTTGTCCCCTCCCCCCACTGCACCACACAACCAGCCCAGCTCTTCCCCTCCACCCACTGCATCCCAAAACCAGTCCAACCTGTCTCTGCCTCCCTAACCTGTTCTTCCTCTCACCCATCCCTTCCTCCCACCCCAAGCCGCACCCCCATCTACCTACTAACCTCATCCCACCTCCTTGACCTGTCCGTCTTCCCTGGACTGACCTATCCCCTCCCTACCTTCCCACCTATACTCTCTCCACCTATCTTCTTTTCCCTCCATCTTCGGTCCGCCTCCCCCTCTCTCCCTTTTTATTCCAGAACCCTCACCCCATCCCCCTCTCTGATGAAGGGTCTAGGCCCGAAACGTCAGCTTTTGTGCTCCTGAGATGCTGCTTGGCCTGCTGTGTTCATCCAGCTTCACACTTTATTATCTTATTTCAAAAATAATGCCTTATTTATTTTGGCGGACTGGATACAAACAGCTGTAGGAACTTCACCTGAACTCAACCGAGGAATGCTTGTCCCTTGCTATCCGTTACATTATCACAATCTCAGTTGATATACAGGCAACTAAGGCTTAGGTTTAGTCTTAGGAACAATTGCCTGCATTACATAACCAAAGCTTCACACAAGTACAAGGAACCGTGTGAAGTCAATGTTGAATGACCTCAGGAAACTACCGTACAAATTTCCTGGCGGTTTCTCTAGATATGAAAATCGTGTTCCATCACAAAATGATTAATTAAGTTTCAATTAATTTTGACTGAAAATCCAAAGGTGTTATCATAAAAAGGACCACTTAATCACAGCCTTCTCTACTTTGTTCAAAGTTCAACTTTCAAATGGCTTTACTGCTTTATTACTGAAGCTGAGGAAAGCAACGTGTAAGTTCAAGTTTGTATTACAATTTTCAGAATGAAGAAAGAAGCTAGCACTTTAGCTGCTTGTGAAATATTATACTGCAATAGTTCCAAATGGACTCCATGATTTTGGAGTCTCTGGACAGCTGCATTAATGCATACTGAAGAGCATATTATATATTTTAGAAACATTCTTTATTTGCCAAGTATTTGTCTGTACTGGTTGTGGTCATAAAATGTGAATTTGAAGCTGGCAGCTGTGCAGGTTCAGTTAGCTGAAAACTGTAACATAGACACAGGATATTCCAATAGGTGCTAGATTCAATCTTGCATAGGAACAAGACCAGGGCTAATTGCAAGATTTTCAATAGCTTGTTCAAAGACATTCATGGGTCACTGAACAGCAGTTCAACAGCTGACTGCTTGAAATTAGTCAAAGCAGAAGTTCACTATCTTTGATCTGCTGGTCAGTCGAAGTACTTAGAAGCAAGATGATGCTACAGGCAGCAGAAGTGCAGTTGTTAGCAGTGTCCAGGCTGTCAGCATTCGTGTGCAGCCCACAGAAGCTGAAAATGGGGCAGAAAGTAATTGTCCCTGTGTTGGACAGAGGAAATCAAGCAAAGTGTCTGCATACAGCTTACGCGTTGCAATTGGCTTTGAGAAGCTGGGGACTCATTGAGGGTGATTTGGTAGCTGAGGGATGTTGAGAAAGAGGGGAGAGTTGTGAAGGAATCCCCCCACAGCAGCATTAGCTTGGTGCTGCTGGAAAAGCTTGGAGCTGCCTGCAAAAGAGCTGGAATGTAGCCTGAAGAAACAACAGACATGCCATCCCAGGGACAGAGATTCCACCACTAGGATGTGAGCAGTGATTGAGATAGTCTTTTTCAAAGCATGCTTGAAGGAGGTTTAAGGCCAGATCTTCAAAAGCTTGGAATGAAAATGCTTTATAAAAAAGACAAGGTTTTAATGAGATTAGATGACCTGAGTGCCGAAATGTATAGGATCTCTCTCTTCTGTATTTGCTTTGATGTGCTCTCTGGTGAGTTCAATGACAGTTTTTCTGTTAACACATTTTCAGGGTATTCTAACACCTATTGAAATGTATTATACGACTCTGCCTTAGATTATTTGATATAACAGAGCTAGTTCCTCAGCTAGTTTGTTCACTGACTGTTTTTGCTTGCTCTTCTGAATGCTCACTGGGATACTGTGAATACTGATTTTTACTTACTCACCATTTTAATTTCACATTTCACAGATCTGGTCTGACAAGATAGTTTAAATTTTAACTTGCTTTATGTCAAATGTAAGATTAATCTATTTGAATTTTTTTGGAAATTCCAACTCGAAAACATTTTAAATAGTTTTGCTACTTTTATTCTTTCACAACAAGTGTACATAACTGGTTTTGCCAGCAGTTATCACTAATTCCTGACTATCCTCAAGAAGGTGGTGTTGAGCTGCTTTCTTTAACTGTTGCAGTCCCCGTCCCTCCATTCCTTTGAAAATCTGAAACTGCTCCATAGGCCTCAGGAACCTGATATGACATCCAAAACTGCAATTTCCAAAGCTCACTTGCATTGGAGTCCAGGCTTCACCACTGGCTCCCTGTTTTCACAATACCACCATAGCAACTTGTGAAATAAGACTGAACATCTGTGATTTTTACAGGGCCGATATCAGAAGCAAGCATGTAAGTAGCTCATTGCTATAAAACACAAATGGTTGAATAACATCAATCAGATATCCTACCACCCCTGTCCCCTTTCTTATCTACTCCAGCACCACAACAGTGTGTTGATTCTTACTGCCCTCAAAGCATGAAGGGAGAAGACTACACAACAAATCCATTGTTCTGAATTATTAATTCAGTTTGATAACGCATAACACAAATATTATTATATAAAACTCTCACATCAGTGCTTTCCAGAGTTTTTGTTTCACTCAACAGGCCTGAGGAAAATATGTCTATTACTGAACCCTCTTTCCTTCTATTTCTTCCAGATGTATGAAATGGAAATACCTTCCTACTTCATTCACATTCACACGGCATAAAGCTGTAGTCCCTCCTCCCTGAAAACACAGGTTCATACCAACGACATTATTAATGACATTAAGGGAATAACAGCATCGCTTCAAATTTCTATTGGAAAGCTGGGAATATGCAATTTAAATCTAATGGCTAATTATCACAAAATAGCAAGATACCCCCAAGGCATCTAAACAATTCTGTATTGCCACTAATTCTAAATCAAATCGGAAGCATGTGAGCGTAGCAATCCACAGAATGACTGGCAGAAGCAATATTTGTGACTGATAGTTATCTCAGTTTTATTTATTAAAAATGTGTAAGGCTACAAAGATCCATTAGATTTGCTTTCAAAACATGATCTGGAAATAAAGTAGTCCCATTGTGTGGATTAAAATATATTTTAGTGAAGATGTTTACCATTAATTTAGCCAGAATCAAGGCAACAAATGTGGCAATTTCACTCATTCGCATACACAGCAGAAGCAAGAGCCTTATCAAGCTCCATTCACCATCCAGTCAGCACGTTTTCCTCACCAGGGATTCTGCTCACCACCTTCACCATTTGAATGTGCAAACTCCGAGATGAAAGCAATATTAACTCTTCACATTCCTGGCCATGTAAGATCTGACAACTAAAAGAAGGAAGAAATCAATTTTTCCGACTCACAATCCAAAAAAAAACACCAGTGATACAACATTTGGGGAAACAGAATGAAGGATGATGAAAAATTCATTTCGATTCCTACATATTTATAAAATGGCAAGTGTTAGGCAGCTAATTTCATTGCTCAATCATTTTCAGGTTTTGTGCCATGAGACTGTGATGTAATGCTTAGAAGGCTGCATTAACATTTGTTTTCACAGCAGTCGAAAAATCTCAAAGCTAACCACCAAGGCTCACAGTTAAAGCAAAGCAAAATGATAATGCTATCCATTTTAGATTCCTTTACTCAGTTGTGCTGTCATGATATACCATGAAGCTGGGTGGTTGTGGGGGTGGGGGTTGGCACAGGAGTAGAGATGATAATAAGTTACAACAAAGGAAATAACAAAAAGCCAAGTTAACCTGGGAAACTGTTATGCTCTGGTTGCCAGCTGGTCCCAGAGTAGGTCAGTTGGCTACTGTAACATTAGAGAACAATGGTTGGGCGAAAAAGAATTAGCATCCGCCAAAAGTAAAGTCATAATTTTAAACAGGTTGCAATTTCTAATGTTATGTTTCAACACTACTAAAACTGAAGTGATTTGAGGCTCTAATCCAGAAATGTGGCATTATTGCAGAGTTTACATTGCAATAAAGAAGTTTGCAAATTAACATTATGCCAATAACAAGCAAACCGCTTTTCTAGAATGCACACATCAGGAATCTCTTAAGAGTCATACTCAAAAATATCCATCTACAAAGTAGCCCATTCCAGGAAACACGCTTCCTTCGAAGCACACCAGAAAAAACAGTGACCCTTTTAGCTTACTCCTTTTAAAACAACATGAAGGTGGGAGAATTCCACTCCCTAAGAGACCTGAGGTAACTTACATTCTGACAAGTTAAAAAGCAAAGCAAGTGGTCAAACAGTCGGAGCTGGAGGGATAAACATACCAAACATTTTTCAGCTTCTTTATCTCCTTTCTCTATTGTCTCATGTTATGGATGAACTCTTCCATCTTATTTGAAGAAAGGGGCAGTGGTGCAATAGTATTACCGCTGAACTAGTCGCTTCGATACCCAGGGTAATACCCCGGAGACATGGGTTCAAATCCCTTCATGGCAGATGGTGGAATCTGATAACACTCCAAAAACAAAATGTGAGTGTAATGATGGAACGATTGTTGTGAAACAGCACCTGGAACAACAGCAGACAAAGCTAAAACTAAGGTGTCAACCTGGTGAAGCCACAACACTTGGTACTTATGTAGCTTGGCACACAAGTAGTCAATGTGATGGAGATGAATAATCAACTACAAACAGATAGGATCTAAATTCTACCATATCTAGTTATCAATGTTGGTAAATAATTAAACAACTCATTGAATGAAGATGCCCCAAAAATATTGCCGCACTCAATGATAGGGGTGCCCAGCAGAACAGTGCAAAAAAAAATGAAGAATTTGCATCTTCAGCGAGGTGTCCAGTAGATAATCAAGCCCAACCCTTTCTTGAGATCCCCAGCATTGCAGGCCTCTCTTATCCCAGCTTGAGCTCCAGAACTAGTTGTGTGTGTAGCCAAGCTGTTCCAGTACAATTACTCCAGTGGCATCTACTTGGAAATGTGGCAAATGACAACAGATATCTCCTATCAACAAAAAGCAGAACAAGTCTAACCTGGCCAATTACTGTTCCATCAGTCTACACTCAATCATCAAATGATGGAAGGTGTTCTTGACAGTGCTATCAAGGGGCACTTATTCAGAGTACAACAGTCCCTTGATGAGACTGGCCAGTGGGATGAGGAGTGGCAGGTGGAGTTTAACTTAGATAAATGTGAGGTGCAGCATTTTGGAAAGGCAAATTAGGGCAGGGCTTATATACTTGATGATAAGGTCTTGGGGAGTGTTGCTGAACAAAAGTGTTGCTGAACAAAGAGACCTTGGAGTGCAGATTCATAGTTCTGTGAAAGTTCCAGGTAGACAGGATAGTGAAAAAGGTATTTGGTACGCTTCCCTTTGTTGGTCAGTGCATTGAGTACAGGAGTTGGGAGGTCATGTTGCAGCTGCACAGGACATTGGTTCGGCACTTTCGGAATATTGCGTGCAATTCTGGTCTCCCTGCTATAGGGAGGGTGTTGTGAATCTTCAAAGGATACAGAAAACATTTACAAGGATGCTGCCAGGGTTGGAGAGTTTGTGCCATAGGTAGAGGCTGAATAGGCTGCAGTGGTTTTCCCTGGAGTGTTGGAGGCTGAGATGTGATCTTACTGAAGTTTATAAAATCATGAGCGGCATGGACAGGATGAATAGTCAAGGTCTTTTCCCTGGGGTTGGGGTGAGTCCAAAACTAGAGGGCATAGCTTTAAGTTTTAAGAGGGACCGAAAGGGCCTGTTTCCACACTGTAGGTAACCTAATCTAATCTAATCTAAGGTGCAACTTTTTCACGCATGGTGCATGTATGGAATGAGCTGACACAGCAAGTGGTGGAGGCTGGTACAATTACAACATTTAAAAGGCATCTAGATAGGTATGTGAATAGGAAAGGTTCAGAGGGATATGGGCAAATGGGTCTAGATTTATTTAGGATATCTGCTCAGCATGGACAAGGTGGGCCGAAGGCTCTGTTTCTATGCTGTACAGCTCTATAACTCTATAACAATAACCAGCGCACTGATGCCCAATTTGGGTTCTGCCAGGACCACTCAGATTATGTCTTGGTTCACAAACATGGACAAACAACAGGAATTCTACAAGTGTCATTGGTGAGTGAGAAAAAGCAGCGTCTAAACTCCAAGGCAGCACCAAAGATACTGTGTTTTTAGGGAATGCCTTCAGGTTGTTTAATTTTTTTCCTTTTATAAGACATGTACATCTCGAAAGCAAACAAAAACTAATGCTGGCTTTGCCCTCTCTCAGTTACAGACACTGGCTCCTGATCATGCCCATCATACAAATCAGCAGCCCGGGGGCTGGGAGGGGGTGCAAAGTGAACATAGGCCTATTACAGAAAAAGATTGGGGAAATGAAAATAGGGAACCAGAAAATGGCAGAGGAGTTGAATAACTACGTTGCATCTGTCTTCTTAGTAGAAGAAGACACAAACATCATTCCAAAATGACTAACTAATCTAGGGACAAAGGGAAGAGAGGAAATAAACACAATAACCGTTATGAAACAATGTGCGAGGGAACCGAATGGGACTGAAGACTGGTACATCTGCTTGACCTGATTGGATTCATCCTAATATTGAAAGAAGTACCGAGAAGGGACAGAGAAAGTGGATGCACTGGTAGTAACCTTCCAAGAATGCTGGATTCTGGAAAAGTTTCAGAGGATTGAAAAGTGGCTAATTATATCATCTCAATTTGAAAATGGATCTGTGCTGTGCCACAGGGATCAGTCATGAGTCGCAATTATTCACAACATATATTGGGGATGTGGATGAGGGAAGCGAATGTACTCTAGCCATATATGCAGATGACAGAATAATAGATGGGAAAGCAAGAAGTGAGGGTAACAGAAAGTGTCTTCAGACGGACTGAAACAAGTTATGTGAGCAAGCAAATACTTGGTGGATGGAATGTAATATGGGAAAGTGAGAGGTTATGCACTTTGGCAGGAAGAATAGAGGAACAGAATAGCATTTATATGGAGAAAGCTTACTGAAAATTACAGAATAGAATATTACGGCGCACTACAGGCCAATGTAGGAGTCCTCATACATGAAGCTCCAAGTTCAACGACAAGAGGAAAGGCAAATGGAACGTTGGCCTTTATTTCAAACAGAATGAAATATAAAAGAAGAGACATTTTGCTGAAACTTTACAAGGCACTAGTCAGAACAAAAGGTGAATTACTATGAATAGTTAGGGCCGCTTATTTAAGGAAAGACATAGTGGCATTGGAGGCAGTCAAGAGAAGGTTCACTCAGCTGATCCTGTGTATGGACAGATGGTCTTATTATGACAGGTCAAGTAGGTTGCGCCTGTGTTCATTGGAATTTAGAGGAGTGAAGTGTGACTTTATTGAAACATAGAAGATTCTTAATGGATTTGACATTGTTGATCTGGAAAGGTTGCTTCCTCTTATGGGAGGATCTAAGACGAGAGGGCATAATTTCAAAATAAGGGGTGCCATTTTTTTAATATTCATTTTGTGGAATGTGGGCATCGTTGGCTGGCCAGCATTTATTGCCCATCCCTAGTTGCCCTTGAGAAGGTGGTGATGAGCTACCTTCTTGAACTGCTGCATTCCTCCTTCTGTGGGTTAACCCACAATGCTATTAGGGAGGGAATTCCCAGAGTTCGGCCCAGCAACAGTGAAGGAACAGCGAATTATTTCCAAGTCAGGACGACTAATGACTTGGAGGGGAACTTGGAAGTGGTGGTGTTTCCGTATATCTGATGCCCTTGTCCTTCTAGATGGAAGTGGTTGTAGGTTTGGAAGGTGCTGTCCAAGGATCTTTGGTGAATTTCTTCAGTGCACCGTGTAAATAGTACACACTGCAGCTACTGAGTGTTGGTGGTGGAGGGAGTGAATGCTTGTAGATGTAGTGCCAATCAAGTGGGCTGCTTTGTTCTGGATGGTGTCAAGCTTCTTGAGTGTTGTTGGGGCTGCACTCATCCAGGGAAGTGGGGAATACTCCATCACACTCCTGACATGTGCCTTGTAGATGGTGCATAGGCTTTTGGGAGTAAGGAGGTGAGTTACTTGCCACAGTATTCCTAGCTTCTGGCCCACTCTTGTAGCCACTGTGTTAATGTGGTGAGTCCAGTTGAGTTTCTGAGTTGTAGGCAGATGAAAAAGAATCTCTACTTGAAGGGGGTAGGTAATCTGTGGAATTCTTTACTCCAGAGAGCTGTCAAGGGTAGGTTATTGAGGATATTCAAGGATGAGATAGACATTTTTAAAATCAGTAATTAATACGTTTGTACGGAAAAGGCAGGAAAATAAATTGAGGATCTCAGGTTAAATCACCACTGGATGTCTCTCTCTATGGTCTGGTAAGACTCTGGTGACTTGGAACAGCAGAACAGATTTAATGGGTTGAATGGCCTGCTTTTGCTTCTATGTCTTCTGGTCTTACACAAATAATTCCTCCAAAAATTAAGTTTAAGTAAATTTTACTTGCCATGGAGTAATTTCTGAAACCTTCTGCATTGGCCACATTGAATGCATAGCAGGGGTTGAATTTTTATCAGACTAGGGAGTCGACTTTCGATGTGGGAACATCCAACTTTGATTTTCCCCGCAAAACATTTTGATGGTTAAGAATTCATCATGTATCAAACCAGCATTTGCCCCGGAGGTCAATTTGGAGATGGAAAGCAGATTTTCTCCTCCACTCTATTTTCAAATGATGCAAAGTTTGGAAAGACCATTAAAGGCACACCAGAATCGAGAATTATAAAGATAATGGGAAACCTGCAGTGCAGTCAGGAACAGTCAGCAAGTGGAAGATGTGTTCCCACCCTTCAATTGTCACTATCAGATGCTATATGATAGTATAGATGTCTTTGTAATGCAACCACTCAGCACAGGGATGTATTCTACAGTGCGAGGTTAGCCCTTACATTCACCAACATTATAATTTGTCACATACATGACAACAGATTTTGAATGGACAGAGTACAATGATGCAGTGAAATATGCTACCAAATAGCCTGTCAGTCTATGCTATCATCCTTTGTACTGTGATTTACATGGAGGAGAAGCGCTAGCTACATAAAAACCCTATGTTCCCCTTCTGTTCCTTTGCCTTCTGTTCTTTCTATCTCAGTTCACGTGATTATTTTAGAAGCTTTGAGTGCTTAGCTAATTTTCAAGTGCCAGTGGTTTTCAGTACAATGATTGCTCTGTTCATCTGAAAATAAATGACAGTTTTAGGAGACTGTAATAACAGATTTTTCCTTTGATGTGGTTTCAGGTCTGTTGACACAAGCTAATGAGATTATAAATAAATATTTTCTTTAAATGAGAATGCATTTTCTTCTCAATATCAATGAATGTGATTAGGGCTATTGTTAGACTGTGAGAAGTTTGTCCACCGATTTTACATGGCATCGGAGGAATGTACATGGTGAATACTGAGGCAGTGACTATGGATGAGATATAACAAATCATGCGGTGTCAGGGCAAATGGATTAGAAGTTGAGGAGGTGAGGTTTTGCAACTTCTCTGCAAATATTTGAAATCATGATGCTGACACTGCATCATTCTTGCCTGCCACTGCATTCTCACCCTTCCTCCACTGGCTTACACTTAAAACTGCACTGCAAGACAAAAATCCCAGGCACAGTCACACATCAGTCAGGAGTGCAAGTTATGAACTGTGAAATGCCTCAACTCTCAAAAGTTACTTCCAAAAGGAAAATCTAGTCCCTGATACTAAAGAAAAGGAAAAGGAGCGAAAACAAATTCATCTTTCAAGACTCATTTAAAAGTCTATTAAATTTTACTGTTTTTACTGCTACTATAAGATTCTCATGCGAAAGATGATCTTGAGAATTTAACCATAATATAATTGGTCAAATTATCATCACATTCCAATAGCATCATTGTGCACTTATAAATTTTGGATAAAAATCATTATTCCCATTTAACTAACATACCAATACCTATTTAAATGTCAGACCATTGACTTTTGTCAGCACAGACTTCCATGAAATCATCAGTTTATCTTACAATTAGATGAACACTTATGAGTTTGTCCTGGCTCTGTCAGTGTCCAATGGAGGGAGGCTCAAATTAGAACACAATGTTGACAGAAAATCTGAGCACATTCTGTTAATCAAGATAATTGTTGCATAACTCTTTTTCCTTAAAATTCAGACTATTTCCCCTCCTTTCCACAATTTTGTTTATGAGGGTCGTTCTCATTCTCCTAATTATTTACACCTGTCTGTCCATTTTCGTTGCCTCACATTTCACTAATGCTCATTTATATGATCTAATTGTTTTTATTAAAGAGTTTGCAAGTCATTCATTCTTGCGTCTTCATCTCAACAACTAGTATATCTGTTTATTCTCTTTGTTGAGACTTCTCTTTTTTGCAACCTTAATAAAACACCTGCTTTCTTTGGCCTTCAATTTCATAAATGAAAAACATGACCTTCACTGATGATGTCTGAACAACTGTGCATTCAAAGTGTTATCTGTTTTATTTATGTCTTGTCAATTTAGACAAATAAAAGGAAGAGAAAACTGGGCAGAACACTGAAGCAGGTGCCCAATACAGCGAGCTTCCACCTCCCCCCCCAAGTTTGGTGAAAATAAAATTAACTTCCTTCATTCAATATCTAGTGGACATGGACATAAAGTAGAAAGGAAATCCGAATTTAGTAACATCACGTTATAGCAGCAATGTCTGTTCCGCTCTTTAGTTTATATATCTCCTGCGATATGCAGGAGAAAATTTAATCTGCATTTTACCATGTTACTCTTAACCTGAAAATGCTTAATGCTAACACAAAACTCTCAAACGCTAACATCTTTCGCGATGTTATTTGTACATAAACACTTTTAGCAAAAAGTTTAAAAATGGGAAGTTGAAAAAAGTATTTGGGACAAAGAACATTATGCAACTCTATTATTGGAATAAGCATTTTAATACATCTGGCTATATTCTGAATACAGTACTGCAACACTATAGTAGTCCTCAAGGATTTATAAAAATTCCACACAACACAAAGTAGTATTATACTGGACAGCATATTCGGAGCCAATGCAAAAACCTTGCTCACAAGTTTAAACGACAGCAGGAGTCCAAACATGTTGCAAGTGAAAGGGGTAAATTGTATTGGTAATGGCTTACATTTAGATTTTGTTCACAAATGCCAGAGCTCTCTCAGCTTGAAACACCACATCAATATTTGGAGCGTATGATTTCTCAAAAGGTTGTGTTCGATAAAGGTGACAGCCATTTGCCTACAGAATCTCACGATAACGTTGACACTACCCCAGAGTGAATTTCGCAGTCTCAGTTCAGAAGAACATTTGCTTCCAGAGATAATGGGAACTGCAGATGCTGGAGAATCTGAGATAACAAAGTGTGGGGCTGGATGAACACAGCAGGCCAAGCAGCATCTCAGGTGCACAAAAGCTGACGTTTCGGGCCTAGACCCTTCATTAGAAAAGGGGGATGGGGTGAGGGTTCTGAAATAAATAGAGAGAGAGGGGGAGGCGGACCGAAGATGGATAGAGGAGAAGATAGGTGGAGAGGAGAGTATTGGTGGGAGGTAGGGAGGGGTAGGTCAGTCTGGGGAGGACGGACAGGTCAAGGGGGTGGGATGAGGTTAGTAGGTAGGAAATGGAAGTACGGCTAGAGGTGGGAGGAGGGGATAGGTGAGAGGAAGAACAGGTTAGGGAGGCAGGGACGAGCTAGGCTGGTTTTGGGATGCAGTGGGGGGAGGGGAGACTTTGAACCTGGTGAAATCCACATTGATACCATTGGGCTGCACGATTCCCAAGCGGAATATGAGTTGATGTTCCTGCAACCTACGGGTAGCATCACTGTGGCAATGCAGGAGGCCCATGATGGACATGTCGTCTAAGGAATGGGAGGAGGAGTTAAAATGGTTCGCGACTGGGAGGTGCAGTTGTTTATTGCGAACCGAGCGAAGGTGTTCTGCAAAGCAGTCCCCAAGCCTCCGCTTGGTTTCCCCAATGTAGAGGTAGCCACACCGGGTACAATGGATACAGTATACCACATTGGCAGATGTTCAGGTGAACATCTGCTTGCTGTGGAAAGTCACCTTGGGGCCTGGGATGGGGGTGAGGGAGGAGGTGTGGGGACAAGTGTAGCACTTCCTGCGGTTGCAGGGGAAGGTGCCAGGTGTGGTGGGGTTGGAGGGGAGTGTGAAGCGGACAAGGGAGTCGCGGAGAAAGTGGTCTCTCCGGAAAGCAGACAAGGCTGGGAATGGAAAAATGTTACCGGTGGGGTCGGATTGTAGATTGCGGAAGTGTCGGAGGATGATGCGTTGAATCCGGAGGTTGGTGGGGTGGTATGTGAGGACTAGGGGGATTCTCTTTTGGCAGTTATTGCAGGGGCGGGATGTGTGGGATGAGTTGCAGGAAATGCCGGAGACATTGTCAAGGGTGTTCTCGACCACCGCGGGGGGAAGTTGAGGTTATCCGGAGGTTGGTGGGGTGGTATGTGAGGACTAGGGGGATTCTCTTTTGGCGTTTTTTGTGGGGGTGGGTTGTCAGGGATGAGTTGCAAGAAATGCGGGAGACACGGTCAAGGGCGTAAGCAAAAAAGGTATTCTGAGCCCACTTTCTTGTTTCAATAAAAACCCATTTAATTCTTTTTCGAACACTAATGGATCCTCATTGTCAACCCAATTATTAGCTTGTTTCTTTCTACCTTCTCACACCTTTCAACCTGAAATGGCTCAGTCACATTACCTGCTGAACTGCATTAAGTGCATTTCAGGTAAGCCCCTAGCTGAAATTCTGAAAGGATCGTCACAAGGACCATCGACATGGAACTAAGAATGTCAAAGAATGATTCTGACTACAATGATAAGGATACCTTAGTGGAAAGATTTAAAGTGTGTGTTTTCTCTCCTCTACTTTTTTTCTAAAAATAACTTCCCCACTTTTACCCATGACAGTATAGAAGGCGCTTTCTATGCCAAGTTTAAGCTTGTGCCTACTCACAGCCTGGGGCTAAACAGCCTTGACATTAAATACAAGTGGTTAAAACAAAAAAAATCGGTTCATCCTGAGATTGGGGGCCTTCACAAAATGCACAGGCTGTAACAAAAGATTAACATGTGATTGAATGGGGTTTAACTGGGTTTGTGTAGTTCATGTATACAAACAACATCTCGCCTACATTTGTATAAGTTGTGGCACAAAATCAGGCATGCCAACAAAAATAATTAATTGCATGAGTTACTGATTTGAGGAGGCAAGGTTATCGCATCAAAACCAAAAGAACTGCAGATGCTGTAAATCAGGAACAAAACAGAAGTTGCTTGAAAAGCCCCGAAAGTCTGGCAGCACCTATTAAGAGAAAAACAGAGTTAACTTTTCCGGTCCGGTGACCTTTCCTCAGAACGGAAGACTTCTGAGGAAGGGTCACCAGGCCCGAAGCCTTAACTCCGCTTTTCCCTTCATAGATGCTGCCAGACCTGCTGGGTTTTTCCAGCAAGTTTTGTATTATTTTTCACACATCAAGGATTTACATGATTTGATTTCAGTTCCTAAATTAGAAAAAATTCAATGGGGAAGAACAATCTGACTTGTGATTTCTTGTTCTGATATTCTTGGGAGAGTTCAAGGTAACACATGGAATATCACATGCTTTACAAAATACAGTTACACACCCATCTTTTGGAAGTGATTTTGGAACGACTCAAGTGCATCTGTTCATCTCTGCTCTAAGGCTTCTATCTTAATTAATTTCCATACAATAAAATGCATATATGTATACAAAGTCTTCCATTCAAAATTAGCTTCAACAACATTTACTTTACACATAGCTTACAGTATGGTGCTGTCCTTCTAAACATATTGCTCCTTCATTATCCAATAAATCTTCAGATGCAATGAGTTGCTCCACTGCGCTATTACATTTAGAGCCAGATGTGAATGTTATCTTAATAAGTCAGAGATTATGGCCAGCTTTACAGAGTTTAGTTCTGTTTGCTAAGAAGCCAAAAGCCTACTCTTTCTACCTACCACCCAATCATGCAAGTCTCCTCAGAGAGCGGTGAATTCTATGTAAATGCAAGTTTTTGCTCAATACTGGACTCTATTTTGCAATCATAACCGTTTACTTGAATTACAAATGCAGTAATAAATATCTGCATACACATCTATGCCTAAAGCATCAAGTATTGCAGACATAGTGTACCTTGAGACTTAAAATGAATCAACATTGTACTGGAGATATGTTTAAGATTGTTTATTTTGTTACAGTTATCAAAATATTACACAAAACCTCAAATAAATAAAGTTTAAATCAGTAGATGTGCATAAAATAAATAACATGTCATCTTAATGCAGCAAGCTAGATGCCTATGCAGGAATAAAGTGACTTGAATTTCAACACGGAAGTTATGAGGAAAAGCCATAAACGAAGGCTTGATCATGGTGATAAATGATTTGCTAATTTGCACTTGTAAATAAGAAAGTGCTTCTCTTTCTTCTATTGACTTTACACAAGTTTGAGCTTAAAAAGAAAAGGCATTTCAGCTGAAATTGATGTGCAGTATTTCCTGGAAGAGACATTCAGAATGTAACTGAAAAAAAGACTTGTTGCATCCCACAGCAAAGGATTTGCTGACAGAAAAAAAACCTCATGGCAAGTGTACAAACTGTGTTTGTTGTCATGGCTCCCCTTTCCTGCCTTACTAAATTTCTTACATCCTACATAAACTAATTATTCTCAGGAGGCTTTCAGACCAAACTTACTCCACCCACTAGAAGCCTCAGCCAGTATGTGATAGTTCTAGAGAACTGTGAGTAATGGAACATGGGAGTGTGGGGAAACTATGTACAAAAACACAGTTAAGCTATTGTTTTATAAATGCTGGAAAACGGCAACCCTCCTTTCCCCAGCTGTTAAAGGGTCTTCTAGTTTGATACTGTCTCTTTACAGACACCAAGCTTTGCATTTGATTACTTATTCTGTGCATAATTTGCAGCAAAAGTGTCTACGTTTCCTTCGGACCAGAAAACTGGAGTACAGTATGACGACTAAACAATCAAAAATGAATCTCCTGACATCAAAGAAATGGGAAAGAAACTGACAAGATTGACAAGTTGCTTTATACACCAAGATATTGAAGTAACAGAATAAACAAACATGACAGAAATCTTTTAAAGTTAATAACTTAAGAAAATATATGAATGAACTGAAATGTAGAACTACTATGTTGCAGATACATAACACTGTCACACAAATAGGAACCATGGTATAAAATTTAGTTGAAAATTATCTTGCATCCTTCAAGTACAATATTTTGGAAGAGTCCCGAAACACAAAAGGACATTCTTTTCCCCCACCCGTGCTTTGGGCAAAGCCAGGAAATAGCATCCAAAATGCATTTGAAATTGAGCTGGTTAGGTCAAGTTTCAACTAAAACTCACTTGCAAAATCATCAACGTAGGGCTTTCATTGACAGTGCAATTGTTTTTCTTTCCATAAAAACTTTGTTGGTACATTTGAGACTGGTAACTTGGTTCCAGTTTAATAGTATCGCTGAAAGCTGACATATACATGCAAAAATGTGTTCAGCGCTGCAGTGGTGGTGTCCCTAAGTCTGGACCAGGAGTTCCAGCTGTAAGTTTCACCTGCTCTGGAGTTGTTCTTCAGTATCTTTGAACAGGTTGACCAGAATAAAAGTAAGTCAAGATGGTTTTTAAAATTTATACTGAACTATTGAACAGATTAACACGTTCACCAATCAGTCTCCTTGTTAACCAATTTTTAAAATGAAACAAAAACTTCAGTATGCTAGTGACTTTTCACCTAAGAAAATGTAAATGTGTGCAAAAACTTCAGTATGCTAGTGACTTTTCACCTAAGAAAATGTAAATGTGTGCAAAAACTTCCCCAAACCAGAACACTGACAGAATTTTGCAATTTCAATCACGGTAGCGGACAGTGTGGATGGTATTATTAGGGCAGGTCCAATTCAGTGTAGCAAAAAGGTACTGCAAGAGATGCACAATTAAATATTTTTAACCAACCTCAAAGTGTTATGACTCTAGCAGAGGTGGGATTTGAATCCAGATCTTTCAGCTCAGAGGTAGGGACTGTTCCACAAGAGCCTTTTTCTAGTGTTAAGGTCATTGGTTCCAATATGGACCATGCCATTTAACTGTTCCCTTTATCACCACATCCCTGTCCTCCACAGATTGTTCTGCACCTGTGTTTAGTGATGCACTTTACTTACCCTGCCATCAGGAAAGCATCACTTGAGATGCACGTTGGCAGTTATAAAAATACACATATATCTTTCTAACTCAAATGTTAGGTTGTCATCATATTAACACAATTTTCTTGTACGTGGGAAATTGTTATTAGGCTTTTAATGAGAGAATGGAAGAGTACACATTATTTACTGTCCTAATTTATCTGATGCAATAGATTATACTTACCTTAAGAAATCAAAGTCTTTGGTCAACAAAAGTACCGTTCTCCCACCCCCTCAAAAGATTCAGAAATATATTTCAGTTAAATGTAAAATCATAGCATATCCTTAAATGGTATCAAAGTTATATTGTATGTTTTCCTTTTCATTTTTCCAGATTAATAAAAACATTATTTCCCAGATACAGAATTTTGATATGTTCCACTATTTGAGGTCATGGCACAACTGTGCTGCTTGCTTAGGTGTTCCAGGAAAATGTTTTCAATATTCATATTTTTGCACTTATGAGTCCTACAAAAGCACAGGATTTCTACGGTCTCCCCTATCCCAGGCTGTAAACCAGAAATTGCTGTTGTTTGCTGCTAGCACCTACCCAATCTGTACTTACCTTGCTGAAGACTGTTTCCTTGGTTCCAAACAAAGCACAAAGCTTTCCACCAGTTTGCGGACATACTGACTTCAAGCTGCAGGATACTTTGGAGGATGCAAGGTGTTCAAACCAGTGTCTACTTTAACTGAGAGCGTTCTCGATTCAAAGTGATCTTACTATATAACCTGGAAGCACTGATGCTGGATGTGAGATGTGCATCGCCTAAAGTAAATGCAAATTTCTGCTATTGCATAGAAAACTGCTCTCTCCAGATTAGATGAGATTAGGCCATAGAGAGAGGATCCCATGGAAAATGAAAAGAATGGGTAGCTAAATGCAAAGATTCAACAGAAAGATCTAAATCAGAGACAACAGGTCAAGACCCAAAAGATGTTTAAGTTGAATGTCAATTGTATGAGGTCCAGAGACTGAGTCTCTTATTATGTTGTGCAATTAACATATTGACAACAAAAATGCAAGCAATGCATCAGTAGGCAGCTAAACTATAATCTGGGGGAAGCAAAATGCTGACTAACCAGAGAACATCAGTGATACAAAACTGTACAACTGAATGAGAGAATAATCACTTTGATCCAGGTTGTGTAACTTGGCTAAATTTACCTTAATTGAAATCACATTTCCGTAGAACATTTGAAAAACATAACACAACACTAAGCAGGATCAAGCTATTACCATGACAGTCATGCTCACTTAGATCACTACTGCCAAACTTTAAAGAGCTCATCTGCCAGACTGCTTAGTTCAACATGTAATGAATTTTGCCTAGACCTCATCGGTCCTCTGTGGTTCACAGCTCAAGGAAACCAAAAATCCCCAACATATTCAAAACTTGACCAACTCAACGGCAGACAGAAAACTTCCAGAGCTCAATAAGGATAAGAAAATTTCTTGCAGTCTCTGGCACACAGATCATAATCAAATGGTCAATTGCTGAGCCTGAGACAGTGGATCACATCACTCGTGTGTTCCCACACCACACATATGCAGATTGTCATGCCACTGCATGATTTCTGCTTTCTGAAGCCATGCAACCAAAACAACATACATGCCATTAACAGGCTCCGCCAAACTATCACATTGTATTTCAGTTTAGCCGAAATGTTCTAACTATCATCGCATAGTAAAGTATGTTTTGTAGCGGTAATTTAAACAAATGAATGAGAAATATTCTAAAAACTGATGTGAAGACATTATGTTACAGTACTAGAAACATAGGTGGTTATTCTGCTCATTGCATTGATATGGATTCTCAGCAAAAGCAGCTCAGCTAGTCCGGTTCCTCTGCCCATTCTCTGCAGACTTGCAGGCTTTTTTTCTTTCCGTCAGCTGTTTATCCAACAGGTCTGGGCAGAACAACTTAAAATTATGGAAATGCTGTTGCACCGCACATCCAATATCTGAGCAACGCGTCCACACTTGAAAGCAGCCTGCAACATTATGCCCCAAAGGAAAAGTTTGAGGGACCAAACGACAGCAAGACCAGCAGCAGAATGACAACACAAACTACAATGTGAAGCAACAATGATGAATGATAGGATACTCACACCCCTTGAACCTAATTCCATGTACTCTGCCTTTAGCCCATATCCCTTAATACCTTTGCTTAACAAAAATTTATCTATCGCAGATTTAAAATTAACAACTGATCCAGCATCAACTGCAGTTTGTGGGAGAGAGAGTTCTATATATCTACGACCTTCTGTGTGCTTCCTAACATCTTTCCTGAATGGTCTGGCCCTAATTCGAAGATTATGCACCCTAGTCCTAGAATCTCCAACCAAAGGAAATGGTTTATCTTTATCTATTCTGTCTTTTCCAGTTAATATCTTGAAGACTTTGATCAAATCCCCTCTTAACCTTCTAAATTCTAGAGGAGACATGCCTAATTTAGAAAACAAAAACCCGAAAGAACTGCGGGCGCTGTAAATCAGGAACAAAAACAAATTTGCTGAAAAAAGGTCTGGCAGCAGCTGTGAAGGAAAAGAATACAGTTAACGTTTCGGGTCAGGTGACCTTTTGAGCAACTTTGGTTTTGTTCCGGATTTATATAATGCCTTCTAATAATTTAACCCCTGAAGTCCAGGTATCATTCTTGTAAGTCTACGTTGTACTCTCGCCAAAGCCAATACATCTTTCCTAAGGCGCAGAGCCCAGATCAGTTCTCAGTGCTCTAACTGCAGTCTGAGCAGTGTTCTGTATAACTGCAGCAATAACGTCTGCACCCTTGTACTCTAGTCCTCTCGATATAAAGGCTGACATTCCATTAGCTACCTTGATTACATTCTGCACCTGTTTGTGACATTTTAAAGGTCTATGCACCTGAACCCCAAGTCTGTTTAGACATCCACTGTATTTATGAATCTGGACCATCTTAAAAAGAAATCAAAAAATGTACAACTTCCACACAGAAGGGGAAAGACGAATTCCTGTTCATAATTGTAAAAAATGTTTGCCTTACATGTCACTAAAGAATAATGATATGTAAGAAGGGGAATTCAGAAATAACACCACACAACCATGTACACTAAATGTCCTTGAACAACATGCTTTAAACAAAAAAAGGTGGTGAGCCAAAAGCCATTTTGAGAGATCAAAGGTCAACCTTTTTTGAACAAGTAGCAAAAGGTAAGTCCTTTAATGAAGCATCAGTTCGCGCTTGCCAAGCTCCAGCAAAATACAACAAATCATTTGCCGATAGCAAAATAATTAAACAAGCAATGGTTGCAGTTATTGACTCTGTATTTGAAGACAAAGAAGTAATCACAGAAATCCAGAGTATGTCACTTAATGCTTCTACAGTGGCATACTGAGTGCAATCTTTAACTGAGGATGTCTTTCAGCCACTACAGCAGGATCTGAAGGATTGTGAATGCTTCTCATTGCAGTTTAATTTATGCATCAATATGAACAACATAGCCCAGCTGATTAGTTGTGTTCTTAAAATTCATATGCATGAAAACAGAGGATCTTTGCAGCCTTTGCCCCTTAAAGAGAGAACAAACGTTGAGAAGATCTACAAATTCAAAATGGGACATAATTAATAAAAGCATCACTATCAAAAACTGAAAGAACTATGGATGCTGTAAATCAGAAACGAAAGCAGAAATTGCTGGAAAAACACTGCAGGTCTGGTAGCATCTGTGAAGAGAAATCAGAGTTAATGTTTCAGGCCTGGTGACACTTCCTCAGAACTCAGAGTTCTGACAGGCTTGAGACAAACAAAAATAGAGATTGCTGGATGATGAACGGTAGGAACCTGAGAAGCACTGAGCATCACAGTGACCTTGGTGTGCACATCCACTGGTCCCTTAACAAAATGGGTCATGTAGATGAAGTGGTTCAGGAGGCATAGGGGGCACTTGCCTTTACAACCCGAGACACAGAGTTTTAAGAGCCGGAAGGTTATGCTGAACTGTATAAAAAGTTGGCTAAGCCTTCGCTTGAGTACCAGGTGCAGAACTGGAATCCACATTGTAGGAGGGGTGAGATTCAAATGGAGAAGGTATAGAGGAGATTTACCAGGATATTGCATGAGCTGGACAGTTTTAGTTATGAAGGGAGATTGGACAGAGTGTGGTGGTTTACTTGGATCACAGGAGATGGAGAGGGGTCATGACTGAGATGCATAAAACAGACAGGAAGAAACTTTTCCCTTTGCGAGTGATAAATGAGCAGGGGGCAGAGACTTAAAGTAAGGGGCAAGAGGTTCAGAGTGGATGTGGGGAAATTATTTGTCAGAGTGTGGAGGGAATCTGGAACTTACTGCCTGTTGGACTGGGAGAGGCAGATAGCCTCATAACACTTAAGTAGTATTTAGATGAACAGCTGTGACAGCTGTGATGCCAGGGCCTACAAGGGTTATGGGCCAAGTGTTGTCAAATCAAATTAGAATAGTTTAGGTCAGAGATAATAGGAACTGCAGATGCTGGAGAATCCGATATAACAAGGTGTAGAGCTGCATGAACACAGCAGGCCAAGCAGCATCTTAACAGCAGGAAAGCTGACGATTTGAGCCTAGGCCCTTCATCAGTCCAACCTGAAACGTGAGCTTTCCTGCTCTTATGATGCTGCTGGGCCTGCTGTGTTCATCCAACTCTACACCTTGTTGTTTCGGGCCTAGACCCTTCTTCAGAAAAGGTCAAGGCCCAAATGGTCAGCCTTCCTGCTCCTCTGATGCTGCTTGGCCGCTGTGTTCATCCAACTCTACACCTTGTTAGCTTAGAATAGTTAGGTGATTGTTTTTGATCAGCACAGACTCAACGGGTAGAAAGCCCTTTATCCCGTGTCTGCATTGTATAATCCACTAGGAAACATTGGCAAATGAAGTCATGGACTTTTCTCAGGTAATGAAAAGTTAAAATTGCAAACTTGACTCAAGCAAGAGACCTTCAGTAGTGCTTGTTTAAATCCTTACTTGATGAACTCAGTGCTACCTGCAGTGGATTACTCCTCCAATCTGATGTGGAGGGAAGGTCCTCAAAAGATTTTTTTAACTCAGTGCCTGAAATCGTCACCTTACTTAAATCAAGGAATGAAGTCTGCAGTGAGCTGTCAGACAATGAGCAATTGTTCACTCTCAGGTTCCTTACACGTGTTATGGCAAAAACTGAATGAGCTGGACTGTGAACTGCAAGGAAAGGATAGAGACTTAGCACTACAGATGTTTTTAAATGTAAATTAAGTCTTTCATCCTCCCAATTAAAGAATGAAATGCTGCAATATATCCAGAGTCTGAAGAAAAGACTTGGGGAAAAAAATTTAAAAGAACAAAAGCAAAGCAATTATACTCCAGGAAGCTTCTCCGCAAGCCTAAGGAAATTCGCAGAGGAATTCAACAGGCAATTTAAGAAATTAGATCTGATGAAACAAATTGCCATATTTGTCTCAAATCTATTCCTTTAGACAGGCATTGGTGGATAGTTATCAGGCTACATATTAATAGGCACACTATTATTTAAATGTTCAACAGGAAAACAAGAGCACTATGCTACAGCTGAAGCACACTCACCACAATATTTGAAAAGGATGTGACTCCACAAGCTGCCAATTATTCATTGTCACTGCTCCTATGCACTTGTGTTATTAACTGGCTAGGATACCCTAACACTTCATTTTCCAATTAGAGCCAGTGCCCTTACAGTCGATCTCCCGATTAGCAACGATCAGCCACAGAACTTTAAGCTGACAGGTGTCACACTGTTGGCAACCCATGCAACACAACATTCAGTTTAGAATCGGATTTATTTTTATCCAGTTCTGGACAGAAGAAAACTCAAAATACATTTCACTGGTGTATTGAGCCATGAAAAGTATACAGCATTTGGTAAAATTAGCTTGCAGATTCACCACTAATGCCCTCCCTCATTTTAATGTTAATGAAATCACCAGTAAGACCTGCTTCTTTAAATGCAACCCTGATCTAGTTTCAGACTAAATTAGTACTCATGAAAATTGTTCAATCTGTAACAATTATAATCTTGGTAAAACAATATCTTGATTATGTGTTAAAATGATGATACTATGATCAAAGTTTGTGATAACAATTTTCTCTAATCTTACTGGATCATTTACACAATTTCTAAATTGAAGTGTAGACTTAAATGGGGTATAGTATAATGTAAACATGCACTTAGTGCATTCAGCTTTATTTAATAAACTGAAGGAACACTACTTGTATGATTATTAAACTTTCCCAGGGATTCTAAAACAAATACACATGAATTAGTGGGAAATGTTTATTTAATAATAAATTGACCATTGTGTTGATCACAGATCCATTTTCAGCATACCAAACTCTCTCAGATGTGACAATAGAGCCAATATTTGCTGACAACTTTGCTCAAATTTACGGGCAACTGCATGAGGTGAAAAAGTGAAAGCAGTTCCTTTATCACTTACAGCCGTAACAAGTCCAATGGCAAAAACCCAATGACAAAGCAGTATATAGAACATAAGAACAAGGAGCAGGAGTGGGCCATCCGCCCCTTGAGCCTGCCCTGCCATTTAATAAGATCACGGCTGATCTTTTTGAGACTCAGCTCCACTTACTCGCCCACTCACCATAATCCTTAATTCCTTTACTGTTCAAAAATTTATTTAGCCTTGCCTTAAAAACATTCAGCGAGGCAACTTCAACCGCTTCACTGGGCAGGGAATTCCACAGATTCACAACCCTTTGGGTGAAGAAATTCCTCCTGACCTCAGTCCTACATCTGCTTCCCTTAATTTTGAGGTGATGCCCTCTAGTCCTAGTTTCACCTGCTAGCGGAAACAACCTCTCTGCCTCCACCTTGTCTATTCCCTTCATAATCTTATGTGTTTCTATAAGATCTCCTCTGATTCTTCTGAATTCCAATCAGTACAATACCAGCCTACTCGGTCTCTCCTCATAATCCAACCCTCTCAACTCTGGAATCAACTGAGTGAATCTCCTCTGCACCCCCTCCAGTGCTAGTATATCCCTTCACAAGTAAGGAGACCAAAACTGCACACAGTACTCCAGGCATGACCTCACCAGGGCCTTTACAGCTGCAGCATAGCCTCCCTGTTTTTAAACTCCATCCCTCTAGCAATGGCAGACAAAATTCCATTTGCCTTTTTAATTACCTGCTGCAACTACAATCCCACCTTCAGTGATTCATGCACAAGGACACCCAAGTCCCTCCGCACAGCAGCGCGCTGCAATTTTTTACCATTTAAAACATAGTCCATTTTGCTGTTATTCCTACCAAAATGGATGACCTCACACTTATCAACATTGGACTCAATCTGCCAGACCTTTGCCCACTCACTTAGACTATCCATATACCTCTGCTGACTTTCAGTGTCTTCTGCACACTTTGCTCTACTACTCCTCTCAGTGTCATCTGCAAATTTTGACACACCGCACTTAGTCCCCAACTCCAATTCATCTTTTTAAATTGTAAACAATTGAGGTCCCAACACTGACCCCTGAGGCACACCTCTAGGCACTAGTCGCCCACCAGAAAAACACCCATTTACTCCTATTCTTTGCTTTCTACTAGCCAACCAATCCTCTATCCATGCCAATACATTACCTGTAATACCGTGCAACTTTATCTCATGTAGCAGCCTTTGGGTGTGGCACCTTGTCAAATGCCTTCTGGAAAACCAGGTACACCACATCCATAGGTTCCCCATTCTCCACCATGCAAGTAATGTCCTCAAAGAATTCCACCAAATTAGTTAAACATGACCTACCCTTCATGAACCCATGCTGGGTGTTCCCAATGGGAGAATTTGTATCCAGATGTCTGGCTATTTCTTCCTGAATGATTGATTCAAGCATTTTCCCCACTACCGAAGTTAAGCTAACTGGCCTATAGTTACCTGCTTTTAGTCTACTTCCTTTTTAAACAGTGGTGCCACATTGGCTATTTTCCAATCTGTGGGAAACACCCCAGAGTCCAATGAATTTTGGTAAATAATTGCTAGTGCAGTTGTTATTTCCCCCATCGTCTCTTTTAGTACCCCAGGATGCATTTCATCAGGGCCAGGAGACTTGTCTACCTTTAGCTCCATTAGCTTGCCCAGCACTGCCTACTTAGTGATAATGATAGTTTCTAGGTCCTCACCTGCATTTACTTTCTTGCCATCAGTTTTTGGCATACTATTTGTATCTTCCACCATGAAAACTGACATAAAATAACTTTTTAATGCTTTGGCTATTTCCTCATTCCCAGTTATTCCCTTCTCATCCTCTAAAGGACCAATGTTTACCTTTGCCACTGTTTTACAATTTACATATCTGTAGAAACTTCTGCTGCCTGTTTTCATAGTCTGAGCTAGTTTACTCTCATAATCTAACTTACTTTTCTTTGTGGCTTTCTGTTGGCCTCTAAAGATTTCCCAGTCTACTAGTTTTTTTTTAATCTTTGCTTTTTTGAATGTTTTTGTTTAATCTGATACTTTCCTTTATTTCCTTAGACATCCATGGTTGACTATTTCCTTTCCTACAGCTGTTCCTTTTCACTGGAATATACTTCTGCTGAGCACAGTGAAAAATTGTTTTGAAAGTCCTCCACTGTTCCTCAATTGACCCACCGTAAAGTTTTTGCTCCCATTTTACCTTAGCTACGCCTCCCTCATCCCATCATAGTTTGCTTTGTTTAGGCACAGGACAATGGTACTAGATTTAACCCTTTCATGCTCCACCTGTATTTTAAATTTGACTATACTGTGATCGCTCCTTCTGAGTGGATCCCTAACTGTAAAATCATTAATTATTCGCCTCATTACGCAGGACTAGATCTAGAATAGCTTGCTCCCTCATAGGTTGCATTACATATTGTTCAAGTCCTGAGGATGATACACTCAAACCTACAACATTTAACGTAGGACAAAAGAAAAGGTGACAGTGACAGCCTTAAATCACCTGATTTCACTAACAGACATCTGCAACTCTACATGGAAGGGCCAGGCAATAATTCCTTTCTATTTTGGATCACAGTCCTTTTCCTGTATGTGGCTGGATATTCATTAATCTGGTACTAAATATTGTAATTGCACACTTTCGAAATTTCAGCAAGGGAAGGAGTGCATCATGGTTTTGACTTGGACAAATCTGAAGGTTCCCAAGACACATATAATCTGATGGAGATGGTAACTTTTGGTTGAGGATTGCATGCTGCCTTTACTGTGGCATCTTTGCTATACAAACAAACCATGAAAAATCAACTATGACAGTCAGAAGCACAATTTCTATGTCATGGCAACCTTAATCTCAAACAAAATTGAAATAAGGCAGTTTTTTCCACGCTTGAGGATCGCAAATGTATCCAAAGGGGGTAGCTGAAGCAGCTGCTGTAATCATTTGCATGTGTGTGTCTACATATGAAGAAAGCTCAACCAGTGTCAGCAAATCGGTGCTGCCTGACATGATACAAGAGAGCTGAATGGGGAACAGTTTGCCTGTTCAGTGAAATGGTGCACTGTATGCGACAGAATGATTTCTTTCAGATTCAGATCCCCCACCACCATATTGTTCTACAAATGTATTCCAACATTACTTTTGCTATCAAATTCCCATCAGTGCCACAATTGCGTAACGTGACAATATTTGACTGGTTTCACATTACAGTACGAAATAACATCATAAATCTTTCAGGTTTTCAACCCTATTGTTTCCATCAAGATGTTTTTAATAACAAGCAAATAGTGCTTTTATTAGAACTTAGATTTTTAAAAAATCTTTCTTTGATATTTTACTCATTTAATTGCTCAATATTATTTTCAGCCAAACTTTCAAGCATCACACCTCCAAGTTATACATCTAAAATTAACTTCAAATGCTTGTATCTTCAGCAATGATTTTGTTGTCATTAATAATTCAAATATCCATGTAACCTCTTTCAAAACACTCCAAAATGCAATGAGCAGAAGATAGTTCACATTTAAAAATTAACTGGGGAGGCGATGGCCTAGTGGCATTATCACTGGACCGTTAATCTGGAGTTCCAGGTTCAAATGGTAGATGGTGGAATTTGGATTCAATAAAAATCTTGAATTAAAACTGTAATGGTGATCATTGTCGATTGTCAGGAAAATCCAATCTGGTTCACTGATGTCCTCACACAGCCTACATGTGACTCCAGAGCGGCAACAAATGTAGTTGACTCTTATCTGCCCTCTGGGCAATTAGGGATGGACAATAAATGCTGGCCTGGCCAGAGGTGCCTCAGCGATGCTGAGCAACTTTGTTTTTGTTCTATGCACAATCCTGAATATGAGGCCATCAATCCAAAAATGAAATTAATAATCCATAATCTCCTCGCTTATTTCCACCTTTTCACATGTCTCTTTGGGCTCTATCTCCATCTATCAGCTTTCTCTCCTTTCATCCACTTCCCAAGCTTCATCTTCAGCATAAATACCACTTTTTCCTTGCTGCTAACAGTTCTGATTTCAGATGACAGGACTCAAAACTTCAACTCTACTTTCTTCCCACAGATGCTGCCAGACCCGAGTTTTGCCATTAATTTCTGTTTTTGGTTCAGATTTCCAACATCCACAGTTATTTGTTGCATCTTACATGAGGGAGAAATTGAATCCCAACTTATTTGGACTCCAACAGAACTTGCATAGAATCGTACATGTTTTGCAATAGTACTTTTCAGACAAACCAGGACTTGTAAATTTGACTGTTGCAAATATTTTGATCATTTAAAGCGACAGGTTTCAGCATGCAAACAAAGATTTTTATCTGTACAAACAATACACAACTGGAAGATTAATGTGGATAAAGATGCTAAGCGTTGCAAAAGTAAATCAACAGTAAGTGGCTGAATGATCAATAATTGTAGAAGTATTGTATGGTCAACAGTAATAGTACAAGAGGCACAAGCAGGCTGTTCCTTGCTGCCCAAAGGCCACATTTAAACTATGCAATTGCATTGTAATTGGAAATCTCAGGTCAAGATTTTACCAAACGTCAACAGCTCTGTAATTTGCATTAATAAACAGGGAAGTTCAACATTCCCAGACTAAATTCATCATACAGTGGTTTCGACAGTATCTACCTCCAACGCAATTAGTATCACAATAAACATTCCAGAGGGCTTTTAATTGGAACAAGGAACATGTGTTTATTAAAGCATTCAATGTTAGACATACATAAGTTAGAAGGAGACATTCCAGGGCAAGTCCTCGAGATGCCAATCAGAATTGAGCCAATAAAAAAAGTTTGATTCCCATTTCTCTGCAGGAAAACAGATTTACTGTAAGTAAGAGATAACAAGGTGTAGAGCTGGATGAACACAGCAGGCCAGGCGGCATCATAGGGGCAGGAAAGCTGATGTTTCAGGACTAGATCCTTCATTTGTACAATCAACAACCCAAGTGCTTCTGTAACCTATGTCTTTTCTAATCCTAATCTTTCATATACACCCACTGATTGCAACAATGAAAGTTAGCCAGTAACAAGATTGACAATTAAACCTCTGAAGGCCATAACTGCAATTCTTGAAAGAGCTACCCCTTAAGTGCTGTATCATTAGCAAGTGCTTCCAGTTAGTTCAAAAATAAATTTATTTCCAGGGAAGTCTGCAGACAACTAATCAAGCAATGCAAGGGAACATAGCTTACTTTTTCAGTCTATAGGCCAGGATGGGTGTCAAGCACTGGTACATAGCAGAAATAACAGGAGAGACTTTTGCAACTTGGCATAAATGAGGCAAATTTTTAGCAGTGCAAGACAATGTTGCATTGTGTTGCAGTGAGAATATTTTAAGACACTTGGTGCCGTTCAAAGGGTTCAGCAAAAGCTCCATGATGACAACTCTCAGATTAGTCCACCTGCAGTTTCTTACAGATTTGTAAGAAGGGAGCAGTCCAAGACCTCCACAGCCAGCAAAGAAAATAAAACTTTGTTCCTCTTCTCTGTTTGTCAGCAAAAAAAACTCAAGAGAAAGAATTCTAATACAAAGGAAAGACCTAGGTCCACTGGATCAATGACCATCACTTTACAGCCAACAGCATGACATCACTGCTGAAATCAAAAAGGACCTGTGAGGCAATTTAAACAACCTTTAAAGATCTCGGCTTCTCATCTTCAGAAATTTATTTATCTATTTTCTTCCACCCATAACAGTTGTGTCAAACTGTTTGTTTTAATCATGAATGTTTGTGTGTGTGTGTGTGTGTGTGTGTGTGTGCACGCGTGCACGTATGTATGCGCATATGCATGCACGTGCACATGTGTATTTTAAGTTAAAGGCGAATGTTTTAAATCCCGTGGTTGATTAGTAATCTTTTCTTCTCTCTACCCCTGCCAACGTTTTCTGTTGATAACAACTGATTATCTTCTGTTGATGGCGAAACCCGGTGTGAATTGCTTTTTGCTTGAATAGCGGTCAAATTGATCATCTTGAAGGTAGTTATGTATTCACATATTTGTGACAGCTTGTAGAACAATGGAGCTCAATTATCAGGGCAGTCTTCCCTGTTAAGTCATTACAAAACTTTGAAAACAATATTTCGGTTGATTATTTCGGGCTATTATGATAACAGGAACCTTTTATGTCCCTTTGTAAGTGGGAAGAATTAGAAGAAATGGAATTCTACATGGGATGGGCTGAGAATAACTAATCAGAATATTTTCATAATAAAAAGATGAGACTAGGAACTGTAGAAAAGCAAATGGAAATTTAGTACTAAATTAATGGACTGCCTATCTAAGACATGATAATAAAATGTGAGGCTGGATGAACACAGCAGGCCAAGCAGCATCTCAGGAGCACAAAAGCTGACGTTTCGGGCCTAGACCCTTCATCAGAGGAAGGGTCTAGGCCCGAAACGTCAGCTTTTGTGCTCCTGAGATGCTGCTTGGCCTGCTGTGTTCATCCAGCCTCACATTTTATTATCTTGGAATCTCCAGCATCTGCAGTTCCCATTATATCTAAGACATGAGACTGGTTTCTATTTCCAGCATGATTTCAACAGCTTTCTCCAAAGTTAGATATTTCTTTAACTATGAAAAAAAGTTCCATGAAAAAAAATCAAGATTTCCATCAACAATTCTGTCTCTTATCAATTCTGATTTCAATGTTTCATATTCTCAGTTTTCTATTAACCAGTATCGATCATTGTTGAAACTTGCCTATGGATTCTGCTGGAAGCTGAACTCTCAAATCTTGCTCATTCGAGATTTGCTCTTACATTGAATTAATCATCAAATGCTTTTAAAATATCTTCAAACTAGTCTGAATTGTATTTGATGCATGAGTCCATTAATAACATCTGCAATCAGACCCACTGAATGCAACGGGGGTGTTAAATTACTAACTTGTGTTAGTGTTTAATCTTGAGTAAATGCTGTCCGATAAGACATGACACCTCATAGTCCACATCTTGTGTTCTGTATGGTCTTTCTTCCACCTTAAATGTGCTGGGAAGCAATATATCCATCTCTCTGGTGTTTTCCCAGAAAACCAATCCTGTTCCACTATAGTGTTTTCAACTTTTACCAGTGTAAGGACATAGTTAAGGATTGGTTGCAGTATCACTTTCTTGACTTTTGTTGATGTCTTAGGCCCATCTAGAGATTAGTGTTCACGAATACACACCTGCAGACTATCTACATAAGCAGCAATGTTTTTAGATAAGAAAAGGAATTATTGTAGGATTACAATGAGTACAACAACACATAATGATTGGGACCTTAGAGAAATAACACTGTCACAGCTGATATCCTTGCCTCCCCCACAAATGGTGCTCAACATCAACAGAATGAGTACAGCCAATATAACATGAACATGAATAGCTTATACAACAGGAAAACCTGCAGCTAGTCCACAGAAAGAATTAGCTCCCATAACCTTGTCCCAAGAACAGTAGGTTTACCAATCAGGTCACAAACTGGCAAATATTCTAGGCCCAGTACTGACCAAATACAACTGATCTTGGCCAAGAGAACAATGGTGATTGCTGGAATCATAGAACATTACAGCGCAGTGCAGGCCCTTCGGCCCTCGATGTTACGTCGACCTGTGAAACCAATCTGAAGCCCATCTAACCTACACTATTCCATTATAATCCATATGTTTATCCAATGACTATTTAAATGCCCTTAAAGTTGGCGAGTCTACTACTGTTGCAGGCAGGGCATTCCACACCCTTACTATTCTCTGAGTAAAGAACCTCCCTCTGACATCTGTCCTATATCTGTCTCCCCTCAATTTAAAGCTATGTCCCCTCGTGCTAGCCATCACCAAAATGTACACCAAAACATGCAGACTTAAAGCCACCTTCTATTTATAAAGTTTCATGCTGAATTTAGAAATGCTATTCTTGCTAGAAGACAGAGGAGGCATGCTGATGCTATGGTACATGATCCCATATGATAAAATATAATTTGCAGTTATCCACCTAGTGAGCTCACAGTCATTTCATGCCACAAAGCCAATAATCATTTAACTCAGTGGGAAGGCCATCAGCAAACTGCACTGCGAGTTTCAACAAAAAAGGTAAACGTCAAGAAAATATAACAGTCTTAATCAAAGACAGATTATTAAGGACAAAAAAAATCTCAAATTTAGCCAAAGTTTGCTATTTCACATTGATTCTAATCCTTTTCAAACAACAGCTGGATATGTAGACATCATCAGATATATATTAGCCTAATCTGCAATTCAGTGGCGATGAAAAATAATACAATGTGTTCCACTGGCCATACATCTCACAACAGCAGTCAAAAGCAGCCTAGACTCATGGACAAGGCTTGAGGGACAATTATGCTTATCTTATTTTTGTTCCATATGCTCAATGTGCAATGAAATGTACTTAGGTAGTCTGTACTTACTTTAGCAGGTATGACATACAGCACAAACTCTATTTTAGCTCAAAAATACCATTTTGACAGGCCTACAACAGATTAACATGGGTAATTAAATATTTCTCAATTCATTGCTCTATAGAGGTTGGACAAAGGCATATTATCGGGGAATTAAGGTTTTTTACTCCCTGTGTCTAATTGTGTAATGCCCTATCGAAGGACTATCTGATGTTTGGGTACTTGAAATAGAAGAAAGTGTTCTACCTTAATCAATAACAGTTATTTAACAGCAATGGCTGCAACACCAAATGTTAATATAGGAGAATGACAGCAATCCCAAATGTCAGAAACAGAAGGATGATAAAAAGACCTTGAAATTATGTGCATGCTCGTGCTTTCCTTTAGAAGGTAATACAGATGTCAAAGGCTGTTACTTAATTTGAGCAAAACCCAACTATCAGCCTCGCGCAAGCATTAAAATGTTCCAAGTTGGTAGGAGCTCATTAACCATATGATTAGAATTTTTTTCATGGAATGTATTATGAAGAGAAAGTTATCCTGTGTACACAAAGTACAATCATTCCAACAGTTTAATGTATTACAGTCTAAGCCAAATGCTAGAAATGTGCACAAATAATGGCTTTCATTTACATTGCACAGAAGACATTTTATAAAAATCATTGAGATTTGAAGTGAAAAGCTGTTAAAATCAACTAATGAACTCATATTCCCTAAAATAGGAACTATTGATTGTTTTCCCGAATTAAGTGCAATTTAATCTAAACACAAGGGTGAGATAAGGTACTTTAGTAACAAGGTAAAGGAAAAGCCTTGCAAATTTTATTACACACCAATATAAATTAGTTCTTGCTGCTTTAAACAAAAAGTCAACAATTTCCTAAAGTTGAGACCTATCCACAGCAAGCAATCATTTTCTGATAGGTTGGCATTTTACAATAGGTGGGTGATGTAAATGGTTTTATCTCTGTATTGATGCATGCTGTGTGGTTTATTGAGTAGTTTATGACCACTTTAAGTTGTCCAAATCACTTTCAATTCACCAGCTGCATGAAGTGGAAAACCAGTTTTTTTCAGAAGTGGCTCATATTTTAGTCACATCATTCAAATAGATTAAGGTTTTTGAGCCTATTTGCCCTACTTTAGAAAGAAGACTATAAAATAATTCACCAAGTGGATATTGCCCCTAATAATAGATCGTTCTACCTGTTAAACAAGAGGGTTGGAGTTTAAACTTTGTCCGAATGCAAACTATGTTAATCACTTATTTTCCCAAAGAAACATGAGCCTCTGGAATACATTAGGCCAGTGGTGTGGGTGCCGACTCTCCCTGCATGCATCTCAATGGAACTGGTTCCTTTTTGGATGATTAGAACATCTTTGCTGTTCATAATTTGGTTCATGTGATCTCCTGGATTGGTACTAGTTGCCTGAGGTAGCTGGGCAGGACTTTGGAGTGCATTTTGAACACAAGTTTACTCACAATTCCCAGCAGATTACATGGGCATTGATGTGAGGTTGTGGGGGAATGTCAAGGAAAGAAAGATAGAAAACAGGAGCTGGAACAGGCCACTGGCCCTGCCCCACATTCAAAATGATCATGGCTGATCCTCTAACTCAAAATGGTTCTCTTGTTTGCTCCTCACAACTCTTACACCGTTAGCCTCTAGAAATCAATCTATTTGTTAAGTATTTAACTTGGCCTCCACGACATTTCTGTGATGGGGAATCTACAGAATTCTGGAAAATGCCAAACACAGCGATTTAGTCACAATGGTCTAACTTGGTGCCTGCTGATTTTTTCAGGGGTCTGTCAATATTTTGCAATCTGTTTTTGGTGATGTATCAGTGACTAAAGGGATAAAAGGACATGGGGGGGATGCAGGAGCAGGGTACTGGAGTTGGATGATCAACCATTTTCATACTGAATGGCAGGTCAAGCACACGGGGCTGAGTGGGCTATTCCTGTTCCTCTTTTCTATGGAAGTACAAGCACCACATTTCACAGGAATATTAACAAAACTCTCAACCTGAATGAAATCCAACTGTTCTTGCAGCATTGTTAAATTTTCAGCTGGTCAGGTTTCAGAGAAGGTTTCCAATTGTGCAGGAAACAAGATGGTCTAAATATTCAAGAAAACTGCCACTATCACTTACTGAGGCTATTCGTATTTACTCTGTTCTGGACTTAAGGTAACAACATCAGAGCTTGTTGATGGCACCTAATTGAAGGCATGTAAGGAGTGATAAGGGCCATAAGAGACTGCAGCAAAACAGGCCAACTCTTATTACAGGCAGACATGCATAGTTTATGCAAAACTTGTTTTGAAAAATGCAACTTTAATAGCAAAATTATTAAATATTATAGATTGCTTCTATTATTTGGTAAGATGGCAGAAAATACAAGCAAATTTAAGTTAATCATAAAAATGATTTGAGGAAAAGTTAAGGAAGAATGGCTGTGCACAGGCAGTGGTTATGGAATCAGATTTGTATGGGGGCTGCAAATTGGTTTGTGAAAGACTGAAAAACTTCCTTTTGCTGGAAAAAGAATGTTCTGGTGTCATCTTGATTCCACACCATTTTCATGAGGCATTTTAACAGATTATCAATGTTTTCAGAACAAAACGGACACACTCCTTTTCTGAGTTTGGGGTCCCCACCATGAGGGCTGCAGGAAAACTGCATTTTCTTCCTCTTACTATTATCGCATACTGGCGTCATTTCTGAAAGCCCTAATTTTCATTACTACTGCATGCCCCTCAGATTGTCCATGACACCCCATCAACACCCAGCCATTCCCAAGTCAACCCAAGTGAGTGGTAGAGTTCAGGAAATAGGATAAGAGGATCTTTAAAACAATGCTGTATGCAAGGCTGTGGTATTGAAAAGCTGAGAAGATCACTTCAGTAACTACACTCCTTGCATACTCCGTCATGACTTGCAAAATACCTTGGGAACTTGAGCCCTGCTTGAAGACGATGATTCCCAGCATTGTCACACAAAGATAGGGTGTGCAATTTAGAAGGTGCAGTATAAATCAAGTCAGATTGTCCAAGTGTCGCAGAAAATCAGACCCAAGATGTCAAAAAGATACGCCAATCTTTTTCTTACAAGAAAAGGAAAACAGAAATTTTGCTTCAAAAAGAATGTTAAGAAGAGTATATGGAGACATACAGAAGTGAAAATATTTTAGATAGCTCACGGAGGAGAAAGTACTGAAGCAGATTAGATGGGTTGAATGGCCTGTTTATGTATGGCACTATTCTTTCATTCGGTTTTGTGGCACTGCATTAATTTCCATATCACTTGCTCTCTACCTCTGTGGGAAGGATTTGATTCAACCTCCTTGGAAGCAATTACAGATTGAAGATGGGATTAAACCCAGAAGGTGCGCTAAGAGAACCTCTCAGACATCACATCACAAGGGTTTGTGGGAATTGAGGTTTATAATGAGCAATGCCCCTGCTCGCTGGGAGCTTCCCAGAATAGACCCCAATTCTGAGTTTGAGTTGAAGATTTTGGAAAGTTCCAATTACTCACCCGGTTAATTACCCAAGAAATGTTTGCCTCAAGAAAATCAAATGTAACTCCTGACTAACAACACAAATGACCTCCCAATCCCAAACACCAAGCTCTCCCAACACCCATCTTGACTTCACTGGGAACTCCTTCCGAATCCTTCCTGAAACAACCTAGCTAACCCCAACCTGGCCCAACCAGCCCATGAACCCAGCTGACTATTTGACTCCCCCCTTGGCACTCCAACTATCCCAGACTCAATCCTTGTGATGTGATCCAACCAAACTTAACTTGACTATGCCCTGACCCCCTAATACACTTTGCCTATTACCTACCCACTTGCCATCCTATCCCCTTACACACATGCCTTACCCATTTCCTTACATATTTCCCTTCTCATTCCACACCCCTACACACTTACCTTCTCTCCGTAGCTTTTCAAAGAAGCTTTGGGGCACAAACGTTTTCCTACTGGGATATGCCATCTACTATTATAAATAGCAAGCACAGCTTTTGCACTTCATTGTATTGATCCCTCAGAGGAATCCTGTGCCAAGTCAATCTGAAGGATCCTCCATAAAAAGTCACTCAAAAAGTAACAGGAAAGTAAGTGGGTAGCCTTTCTTTATAATCGGGGGCAGAAATTGGGTTCCAATCGTCAGAAGAACTGAGCCGAGATACACCAATTGCATGTTTCAACATGCAAATAGTCAACAAGTTCTTCAAATACAGTACGTTACCACCTTTTCAAATTTACCATTCTAATAGAACATTCCTTAAGCGATTACAGTTATAATCAGGCACTGAGTTGATTATAATTTCAGTTGTTTAAGAGTGCAATGTTTGACATGTTTAGCAGGATTTAAGATCAGCAAACTCCAAAAGCAGAATTTTCACAGCCTATGTGAAGGTAGACTCAGTATCAAACAGGATGGGAAAGTCCTGGAAACTGATTCCTGATCAGGAGAACTGAAAGAGAACAGGGAAGCCACTGGATTTGCCATCTAAATAATTAGTGGCTGTTAAGAAGTCAAACTGTAACCAATCTTAGGCCTGAATTCCAGACTTCCCAGTCAGGGAATCGATTTTCCAATATGTTAGTGTCACACATGAAGCAAAAGAATGATGAGAAGGAATGATTCAGTGGAACTGACAAGCTGAGAAGTTTTCGATCAGTCATACTGAAGAGTTCCACCACGGCCACTGTTCAAACCACTTTTCCTCCCGGGCAAGCTATCATTGTTTACCAAGTGATTTCCAACTTCCAAGCAGACACTTCATTTACCTTTGCTACCATATCACTTTGACCACCACACCTTTTCTCACATCTCTACCTTGTTTCAAGTTAACAGCTTTCTTCTCCAAGAAGCTAAAGCAGAGAGGTCTCCATGTCCATTATAGAGTCATAGAGCTGCACAGCATTGAAACACACCTTTTGATCCAATTCATCCATACCAACCAGACATCCTAAACTGACACAGTCCCACTTGCCAGCATTTGGCCCATATCCCTCTAAACCCTTCCTATTTGTGTACCTATCCAGAGACCTTTTTTAATGCTGAATTGTACCAGCCTCCACCACCTCCTCTGGCAGCTCGTTCCATACATCCACCATCCTCTGAGTAAAAAGGTTACCCCTTAGGTCTACTTTAAATCTTTCCCATCTCACCATAAGCGTTAACTTGATGTTTAAAACAGTAGGCACAGGAGGAATTGGTGGCAGATGCCAGAGCGTTGGCAGCAGTGGCAATTGGGGCAAATATCACAGTTCTACTTAAGTGAGAAGTTTTTACTGTACATCTTTCATTCTAAATGGATTCAAGCTGTAGGCTGGTATGATTTGATTTGATTGATTTATTGTCACATGTACCTAAGTACAGCAAAAAGCTTCATTTACCAGTAGTACAAGCAGATCTAGTAAGAAAGGTCATACAGATCATGAGGTGAAAAACAAAAGCCACTTGGACAAATATGTATATGACAAATAGGCAAAACTAACATTAGGCAAGATCAGCATTATCTGAAGTTACACAGTCCATTCATCAGTCTAATAACAGCAGGGAAGAAGCTGTTCTTGAACCTACTGGCGCATGTGTTCAAGCTTCTGAATCTTCTGCCTGATGGAAGACGTTGTAAGAGAGCATTTCCGGGGATGCTGTGCATCACTGATGATGTTGGCAGCCTTTCCGCAACAACAGGCCCTGTAAATGAATGGAAGGTTGGCTTCCATGATGGTCTGGGCTGTGCACATAAGCTCCTGTTGTTTCTTACAGTCCTGGGCAGAACAATTGCCATGACAGGCCACTATAAAATATTTATAATCTGTATTGCATATTCCTACATTAACAATGAAACGTCAGCATATTTAATGAAAAGAACGTATTGATCAACGCTGTATATTAACCAGTCATCAGATGTACAATTAAGGGATATTGTGTTCACTATGTCAAGAAAGGATTTCTAATTAAAAAGAACCCATCATGTGCCACAGCATGGATTTTTGAGGCTTACCCTTGTGCTATTGTCCACTCTCGTTCAAGTCTCACAATCACCCTTCTTTCTTCACAAGCCAAAGGAGGGAAGTCCAAAACCTTTCACTTAAGTAGAACTGTGATATTTGCCCCAATTGCCACTGCCGTCAAGTTGTGGCATCTGCCTCCTCCACCAGTATGTGGCATGGAGAAAGGCTTTTTGATGTAGTTCACTGGCACCGATTCCTCCTGTGCCTACTGTTTTAAACGTTAAGGTAATAAATGGTTAAGCTGCCCCTGATGGGGCATTGTAACAAAAACATAATCCAATGGTGAACAGAAATTTAAAAGTGAACAGAAAGAAAACTTTTTAAGTCAAAATAACTGTCCAGCTGACGATGCACTCCAGCAAAACAGCTGAAAAATGAGGCTTGGACTATCAACCTCAGCATTTCATAAACCTCGATACTGTGCACTGACTATTGGCGCTACAAGCCAGCTGGGCCCTCCTGTGTCTATACTTTGGTGTAGAATCTGTCTAAATTTCAGTGGTAGAGGATAGATCACTGGTACATCTTAACAGAAAAGTACTTTCATTATTTAACAAGATGGTTTATTGCAAGATTCATTGCTAGGAGTGCATAATTACTCATGGCTCTGAGAAACCGTACCCAATATATCTGTTCCCCAAAAAGGTAAAGGAGAATTCGACTGTCTCCACCCAACAGTGTGAGACATATTCAGATTAGATAGAGCTAATGCACATTTTATTATTAACTCTTTCAAAACTACTACCTTATATAAGAGAAACAATTGAGGAGACTATCCAATGTTCCAAATTCAACGTTTCTCCTAAGTTCCTGACTCACACTGAATCAAATGCAAACTTAGTGTTCTGTTTGATCCTCAGCAGAGGTTTCAAACCATTAACTGTATCCACCACTTACCACAAATTTCAAGATGTGTCTCAATATATTCTCTCACTCATAGAACCAGTGGTCACACCCTTAAGCAGCAGTAGTGACATTTTATATTTAGAAATGTGTTCAAATGTGCAATGTGTAATTATACAATGACATCATGCAAATGTCCAACAAAAGGATGTATTTGTGATCTTAACAGGTCATCACGGTATTTGTAAGCCTCTTTGCAGGTAGCAAAAGAACATGGAGTACCACTCAATGAAAATTCCACTAAATCATTCAATCCTACTTCTATGTTGTAAAACTTACCCTAAAACCAGCTCTACACCCTGTCCTTTCAATGGACAAGCTTGTTTTTTGGAAAATTTAGACGATTTTCATCTGCAATAAGTTAGAACTTGCAAGTTGCTTCCTGCTTGGGAAGTACACTTCACTCAATCTCTTAATTTAAAACTTGAATATTCACATATCCACAAGAATAAAGCGCTATTATTCTTAACATAAAATGGCAAAAACTATCCCATGGCACCACACAACAGCATTATTTTATCATTCAATGACTGTATCATCTTTTTCTCTCCCACTCATTAATTCACCAATTGGTCCAGCTATTCTGTTTAAGTAGCTTAAAATGGGCTGAACATAGTGTCCAAATGACCAAAACCCATCTCTCTGCCAGATGCTGTTTTCTCAACACTGACATAGTCAAAATTCCAGGGGAATACAAAAAAAATTGTTTACAAGACACTCTGAAGCTTTCCTTGAAGTAGTGTCAAGATTAATGACTGGATCGAACTTGCTATCAATCATCTAAAATGGTGGCATTTCCAAGATGTATCATGCTTTGAGCCAGGATCTTAAACGTGAGGCAGGAAGGAAAACAGAAGCAATATTTGCACTCCAGATCAAACTACATAATGAGCAATGATTGAGACATGAACAAAGATCTGTGTTTTGAGGATTAGTCTATTCAGTCACATAAGATTGCAGGCATAACCTCGCAATCCTAAGTGGATGGCATTTACAAATCTGGGGACAAATGAATGATGATGCTCCAGAAATGCTGTCCTTAAATGAATGGGATTCGATCCTAACCAATCCGCTTGGGGTGAGACAACTGACTTTCATTTATTCGTCTAAAATAGAGTGTAAGCTGTGTCAACGTTTCATAAACTATCCAACTGGCTTCAAAACATATCTCCAATAGTAACCTATTGTAAGTGTTGCGTTTTAAATCAATCTCCTAATCCTTTCTGCAAAGACACAAGAGATTAAGAATCTTGAAACTTGACATATGTATGCACCTCTACCATAACTCTGCTCTTTTATGTTTCAACCTCACTGTCAGAGAAACCAGGATCTGCTCTTGTACTTCACCCTTAATAATAAAAGCAGATGATACATTGTACAATGAAATACATGACACAGTCATAAATGAAAGAGGCCTGAAGCCAACAGGGATATCAGATCTGTAGAGGAAACCGCTCTGCTGGTCTATTCATGATGGAGTTGCAGTATTTCAAATCTATGGTACTATCATTTGGTGGGAGCGAAAATCTTTGGCTCTGATGGCTTGGGAGGGGGGGTCTGCTTCAACAGAGCTGGCAATTTAACACATCGATCGGGGTGCTTCAATTTCAGTAAAATTCTGGATTGGCTTGAAACGGCCCCTAAGTGGGGTCTGAACTGTACACTGATTGATTGCCAATTCCATCAGGTAAACGATTGGCCTATTTCCCAGCTCACGCCAGAAAATTCAGTATCACATTCTGGGCAATGGTGGGCATGTGTCCAGAAGCTGTCTTGATGCATCTCTCCGTTATTTTCACTCCCAACTCATTTCCAACTCTGTGATCATTGGGCTGGGAAAATCCAACCCAACATGTTTGGAATTTTGTCCTTTGGAGGACAGAAGTGATCGCAGTTTGAACATGGAAAACCAAATGTAAAGTTGGAAGATTGCGTTGCATTTAGGATGAATGGTGCCCATTAATAAGAAATTCGGTAAATTAGAGAGAATTCCAGAAGTCAGGTCTGGAAGTGGTGCTGAATTTGTTATAAGGCTAGTTAGAACTTGGCTCAAATATTGTGTACAGTCTGGGCGCTACATTATAGGAAGGATATAAACACACTAGAGAATGTGCAGGAATGATTTACAAGAATGGTTCCAGGAATGAGCAATTTCATTTATGAGGGTAGTTTAAAGCAGCTGGGACAGTTTTTCTTCAAGAGTATTAGGCAGAGGAGAGGCTTTCAAAATCATGAGCAGGCTGGTGGAGTAAATGGGATGACCTGTTCTCACTCATAAAAAGGAACAAGAGTGAGAGGGCACAGATTTAAAGCGATATGCAAATGAAGCAAGTGTAAAGTAAGCATAAACTTTTTCACTGAGTTGTTAGCAAATGGAATGCACTGCTTGGAAATGTGGCGGAGGCAGCTTTAACTGAGGCTTTCGAGATGGCAATGGGTGATTAAGTGGATAAAAATAACGTGCAAGGGTACGGGCATAAAAAAGGGAGACAGGCACAAAGTAAATGACAGTCATTTAACAAGCTAGAGCAGGCAAGATAGACCAAGTAGCTGGGATTAAAATGGGAAGAGGGTAAGCAGAGTGGGGGAAGAGGGTTGACAGAAAAAAGGGTAAGGGATAGCTTTCAGAGGCCACCCCCTTTACCAGTGCCCCTCCATAAATGTGCGGTTATACACTTTGGTGGCAAGAACAGGAAGGCAGATTACTATCTCAATGGAGTCAAGTTAGGTAAAGGGGAAGCACAACGAGATCTGGGTGTTCTTGTGCATCAGTCAATGAAAGCAAGCATGCAGGTACAGCAGGTAGTTAAGAAAGCTAATAGCATGCTGGCCTTCAGAACAAGAGGAATTGAGCATAGGAGCAAAGAGGTCCTTCTGTAGCTGCACAGGGCCCTGATGAGACCGCACCTGGAGTATTGTGTGCAGTTTTGGTCTCCCAATTTGAGGAAGGACATTCTTGCTATTGAGGGAGTGCAGCGTAGGTTCACGAGGTCAATTCCCGGAATGGCGGGACTATCGTATGTTGAAAGATTGCAGCGACTGGGCTTGTATACACTTGAGTTTAGAAGGATGAGAGGGGATCTGATTGAGATGTGTAAGGTTATTAAGGGATTGGACAATCTGGAGGCAGGAAGCATGTTTCCGCTGATGGGGGAGTCCAGGACCAGAGGACACAGTTTAAAAATAAGGGGTAGGCTATTTAGAACTGAGTTGAGGAAAAACTTCTTCACCCAGAGCATAGTGGATACATGGAATGCTCTGCCCCAGAAGGCAGTGGAGGCCAAGTATCTGGATATTTTCAAGAAAGAGATAGATAGAGCTCTTAAAGATAGTGTAATCAAGGGTTATGGGGATAAGGCAGGAACAGGATACTGATTGTGGATGATCAGCCATGATCATAATGAATGGGGTGCTGGCTCGAAGGGCCGAATGGCGTACACCAGCACTTATTGTCTATTGTCATCTACGCATCCAATTACATGTAGATTGGGAAAAATGAAGGCCAACGTTAGTTTTCAGTTGGAAAACGAGCCATACCTTTCTACCTTGCTGGAAAGACAGGTGGTCAGGAAGGTGGCGAGTGGAGGCCCTTATTGGCCATTAGTTGACTTATCATCAGCCAATAAAGGTCAGCCATGGATGTTCTTGCTCAGAATATAATTACCTAAGTGGCGATTAGCCAGGGGAATCTCACCCAAATATTTCACTCTCCTGCTAATACACTTGTCAACGTGGTCTCAAAAATGGACAATCAGGCAAAGCTAAATACAAATACAATCAAATACAGCAATATGTTTAGGAATATAATCATCTGTTTTATCTGAATTAGAGTCAAATTTAAAATAACACTTTGTTCAAATTTGTCTTTGATTTCTAAAAACCACCAAAACATTCTTTCTTTATACTTCACATCCTGCTTTCTTACTCACAATATCAAAAACTTCATAGTTATTCAAAAGACGATAAAATTGGTCAAGAAATACAAGGCAGTTTAAAGCTGAATTAGGACAATGGAATCTACGCCACAAGCCTCAAACCAAACACAGTAAATTTGTGGTCAGAATGAAAGAAACTTTGTATGTCAACTGTGATTATTTTACAATGACAATAAAGTGTGTCTTTGGTGTACACAATGCTGGGATTGGTGTTGCCAGAAATAGTCTGTAATAAAACACCACAGGTTTTCATAGAAACGTCTCATTCATGTACATGTAGTGTGGAGAGGGTGGTGCAAAATTTGAGTTATTGTGTGCAGGTTGGGAAATATTTTCAGTTACACACAACTTCCTCTCTATACAACATTCTAATGTTCTGCAATAACTATCACTCTGCAAGTGATCCATAAATATAATTTATGGATAAAATGGACTGTGGGGACATGGAAATAAAAAGCTGAACTTTCAAGAATTTCTTTGTAACTTGAAAGACAATGCTGATGTCCCATTATCTGCCTGATTCAAGTTCCTTATGTTATTTGATGGGATAGATTTATCTTCAAGTTTTACACAAACAAAGCACAGATTTGGACCTGTGTGTAAATGCATATGACTCTTCCATTTTAAAGGCAGATGTTGCTGCTGGCTAAAACAGTAAGCTACATACCTTCTCTTTAGTCTCTCAGCTTCAAAAAGCAATGCACGTCTCTAGAGGCTTCCTGTGGTTGAACTTCAATTAAGTCTGGAAGAAACAGTCAAAATCCATATCCAAGTGCTTAAATATTTCAGTATGAGTGAAATCAAGCAGACAGGAAATGTTCTGCTCCTATAGATTCAATATATTTGTACCCTAAAAATGCCACGAAGCATTCCATTATAGCTGAAGACTGTCACTGGCTCTGACTTACAGTAGGTCAGGGAAAAGTACTAGCTGAATCCATATTAAAAATGAATGTGGTAAAAAGGAAACATCTCAGCAAATCAGTGGAACGTAGTTAGATTGAGAAGGATGTCTGCATAAGTACAATTCAAGATTCAAAGTCTGAAGCTACCTTGGTCTAATTTCTCCTACTTTACCACTTCACGCAAAGTGGTCTGGCTACAAATCCAATCTTCACCACAGAATCAGGACATCATTTGTGCACAGCCTGTACTAGTAATTCCTGGCATTTTGCTATGGAGGTACTTCACCCCAATATTACGATCTGCAGTTACATTCTTCTACAGTGTCTGCAGCTTTAATGCAAGGTTGAATTTAGATTAGGCCAGAAACATCAGCATTCCTGCTCCTAAGATGCTGCTTGGTCTGCTGTGTTCAGCCAGCTCCACACCTTGTTATCTCGGATTCTCCAGCATCTGCAGTTCTTACTTTCTCTGCAACACAGCTGGACTGTTTTGTCTCAAAAACACCAACTATCCACACGTCACCTATTTTCTTTCATGATTGCTTAGTTGCCACAGCCCCTCTGGAAGTTTCCCAATACCTTTCAATGTTTAAAACTCTACACCAGGCTTTCCCAAAGTTGGGTACTGGGCCACAACTTTTGGATCACAAGCTGGAGCCAGAAATAGCTGCTGTGAAATTCAGCAAATGCAGGCTATTGTAACACTCCTTCAAATGAAAGGGCCAGCCTAGTTGGCTATCTTTAAAGACCTCTGCTCTCAGCCTGCTTACCCCACCTCCATCACTGGTCTCAAGGCTCTCCACACTTTGGAGTCTCAACAGCTGTCAAGCTCAAAATGAATTATGACAGGAAAAAGTTTGGGAAGCACTGAGCTACAGTTACTTTTCAAACAGTCATCTGTAAAAATTCAAACTGCAGCATAAACCAGTGATCTTTCTAACTGAACTAATTCTATTCATGGCACATGTTGGGGACAATAATGTATTGTTACCTCGGTTAGCCTCAGCTCCTGACAGCTTTCACTTTAAGTGCAATAGCTACGAGCACCAGGAGATAAAGTTATGTGGCAAAATGTCAAGTTTCCATGACAACACTCAAATGCACAGGAGATCCATCAACCAAGTGGAAAATCCAAATCAAAAAAGAGAGTAAGTCAACAAAAACTGCCACCTTAATCAGATGAGGATTGGAGGAACTTGAGTGCAAAGTGACTGACAGTTGACACAGTGAAGAGAAATGAGACACAATATTAAAGTTTTCTCCAGGTTTGGAATAGCCACCCAAAGGAGTAAAAATAGTAAAAACAGTAAAATATTTTATTCATTCTGTCACATGCCACATACAGTTTCCAGTCTCTTCGCTTTTCAAGATATTATGCATTACTATCATTGATCTAAAACGTTTTTCAAGATTGCTTAATCTTTGAGGAAATGTCATTGGCCCAAATCTTTTTGGTGGCTTTATGTGGTGCAGACAAGTATATTGGATGTGGTCAGCAATATTTAGCCAAAGGATTACTTAAAATGTAATTGGCTATATTTTTTGAGACTATGGTCACTGCAACGCTGGATGAAAAGTCAGAGGGCAGTCTACAAACAATCTTAGCCACCTACATCAAGAGGAAGTCATGCTTAAGATAACGCAGCACTAGATGGGTGCAGTGGTTCTAACTCAAACTACAAGCATACCACCACACTGAGGAGCCCAAATAAATTTGGGATCAGAAGGATTGGCAAGTGGGGGCTAAGGGAACTGACTGGTCCAGATTCAACAGGCCAAGATGGCCGATTGTGGGGGGACACTGACTTGGTGGGAGGTATCTCCAATGGGCCCAGAGGGGTGCCAAATGATGGATCCCCCCACCCACCATAACTATCTAATTCCAACGTGTGCAGCAAAAGCTGCCAGGTTTCCTATATTACTGAGTTACACACCACCCCCCTCAAATACTGATAATGGCAGGATGAGGCCATTAATTGGCCATTTAAGAGCTTCAAAAGCCCCAAGGGTGAATGCGCTGCCTCTGACTACCAACACCATTCCCCCAATTAAACTTTAGACATGCCGAGAACAGTCAGGTTGGTGGTAGAATTTTACGAACTCATCCTCCCTGTCCTCAAGCCCACCATGAAAACACCATAATAGAGAAATCAAATGATTTTAGCTGCAGTCTGATTGAATTCACAGCAGAGGACTGTGAAACTGGAGGTCAAGATCTTTACTAAGTTATTACTCAGATTAATGCATTAATACTATCAGGTGCAATGCTGGAATCTGTAATTCGCTCCCAATTGCTGCTTGTATAGATCATGAAATAAACAGACAACCCCATGTATTTATTCTAATTGTGTTTCCAGTGCATTACACAGGGAGGGCACGGCTGCCTGACACACAAACAGTCACACTGGAGAAGAGGAAATGTTTCCCCCAAGATGGTAATGCAGAATAAAACTATGATGGTGCATGTAAATCTGGTGAATCAAACTGAAGGCATGGACTAATGACAAAGATCAAGCAAACCTGCTAACCTCCTTTGCAATGCAACACAACTGAAGTGCCTGAGAGAAGACCACATTAAGGTAGGAAATAAGTACATGACTCTACATGTCCTGGTGTCCCTGGTAAGGAGGTACACAGCATTCACAAACACTCTCAAAGCATTCTGTGACTGGTGGCCATGGAGTGCACCATCAACCCAGAGAATGATATTTTAATCTATGTTGATATGCCTCCCTTAAAACTTCTGTGATTGCTACAGTCAGGTGCTAATGTCCATTTCAAAACAGGGCACTTCATTTATAATAAGACTACAGGAGAAGTGTCTGAAGAAGGGTCCCAACCTAAAACGTCAACTTTCCTGCTCCTCTGATGTTGCCTGACCTGCTGTGTTCCTCCAGCTCCACACTGTTATCTCTGACTCCAACATCTGCAGTACTTCCATTTCCCTCATAATGGGCTGTTTTGTTTCCAAGTTCTACAAAAGTTGTGCAAATACAATTCAGCTAAAGTCCATAACAGCAGTTTTGCTAATGCAACAGGTGTCAGTGCCCCTGAATGGGCAGCAACACCCAGGTACAGGTATTGATCATATAAAAAACAGCAATGCGCAAGTGTCATCTGGTGTCAAATGCTCAAGTACATTTGACGTACCTCAATATTATTGTATAATTTTTTAAAGATACTAAAACCCAAAGAACATTCCTTCTCAGTAGAATTCCTGTCCCTCAAAAATCATTTCAAATGCTCAATGCACCTGGCTCCTTAATGTTCTCATTTTCATGGAGATTACATTAATTACTTTGAATTAGGTTTCTAGTCCAGTACCAACATTGGCAGAAGACAGCTAAAGGAATTGAAAAGTTAGTCAAGGCCAGTTTTAGCTCTGGACCATGCCAGCCAAAACCCACGTCCCATATCTTTCTGTACTGGTATCATTTTTAGTCCTTTACCTGATCTCCACAGTCTAACTGTACTTGCTATGCTGCACTGCAACATGACCCCAAGCAGCTCAGGAAAAAAAAGAGACCTGCAGATTTCAGTCTGATATTGGTGAAAGAAGTGTGAGTTAATATGAAGTGTAAATGGTGAATGGAAGAGCTCAGCCTTCAGGGACCATCTACCAATCAATGAAAAAACTAGGACGGCGGCCCAGTGGCTCAGTGGTTAGCACTGCTGCCTCACATCGCCAGGGACCTGGGTTTGATACCACTCTCAGGTGACTGTGTGTAGCTTGCATATTCTCCCTCTGCCTGCATGGGTTTCCTCTGGTTTCCTCACACAGTTCAAAGATGTGCAGGTTAGGTGGATTGGCCATGCTAAATTTCCCATAGTGTGCAGGAATGTATAGGTTAGGTGGGTTATCAGGGGATGGGTCTGGGTGGGATGCTCCAAGGGTCAGTGTGGACTTGTTGGGCTGAAGGGCCTATTTCCACACTCCAGGGATTCTATGATTCTAAAGGCCATCTATCTAGACAGTAGTCATTTACAATTCACTGTGACACATCCAAGGCCTGCAAATAACATACCAAAGAAGAACACTGGCAAATAGATTTTTATTTTAGTCTTCTAATCACAATGCAGATGATTTGCTCATACATTGTTTCACTTACAATGATCTACCTTGCACTATAGCGTCTATACTTTATGTCAAAGTAAATTAACAAAGGATTTACATTTTACTTCAGGTAGAAATGGTAGAATATCCTGTTTTTATCTTTTTTTAATAAAAGACCGGCAATTCAAAATTACAACACTGCACTGTGGGTTGGGGGCACGGTGGCCCAGTGGCTAGCACTGCTGCCTCATCACACCAGTGACCCAGGTTCAATTTCAAACAGCCTTAGGTGACTGTCTATGTGGAGTTTGCACATTCTCCCCATCTCTGTGTGGGTTTCCACTGGGTGCTCTGGTTTCCTCCCACAGTTCAAAAATGTGCAGGATAGGTGGATTGGCCATGCTAAATTGCCTGCAGTCTATGATGGGAAATGCAGGGATAGGGTAGAGGGTGGGTCTGGATGGGATGCTCTTCAGAGGGTAGGTGTGGACTCGACGGGCCAAATGGCCTGCTTCTGCACTGTAGGAATTAACCAGTGTGAGAGGCCAGTGTTCCACCATGAACACTGATCACAGCCCTTTTCTAAGTATCACTATTTTGTGCCCATTCTGGAAAACGTAATACAATTTCAGACATGCTTTACTGTCAAGTGTACTCCATTGTAAAGTATGGCGAAAAGTTTTTACAACATCTGCCTCTTACGTTGTCATCTTAGATACACTGTCGGAAGCTTGTGAAAACATGAATGTATCATTGGGGTTTTACAGTAGTCTAGAAGCGTCCTACAGACCGTTATATAATAGACCTTCACCATACTATAAGATACACCTGGTAGATTTTAGCCATTATCCTGTTTCCTGGTGGGCACTGAAAGGGTCTGTTTGGTCTAATGTGGTTGAGGAAAACCACTTGGTAGTTTAAATTGAAAAAGCTCTAGTCTGAAACAAGATGTAGTTCATTGCGTGACAGTAAGTAGATACAAATTACACTGGAGCCCATCAAATGCCAGCAAGTACGTAGAAACATAAGGCCGTCTTGTGGTGCAGTGGTAATGTACCAAACCCTGGACCAGGAGGCCACATTCAGGTTGCACCTGGTCCAGAGGTATGTAATAACATCTCTGAACAGGTTGATTAGAAAATAAATCAAAATTAACATTAGAGGATCTTGTGGTGCTCTAAGCCAAGAGGCCTGGGCTCAAGTTCCACCTGCTCCAGAGTTGTATTAAAAAAGAAATACGTAGAAACATAAAGAAGGACTTTATTGACAGTGGTAGTGTCCCTACTCTGGGTCATGAGGCCCAGGTTCAAATTCCATCCTCACCAGATGTGTAATAACATCCCTGAACAGGTTGATTAGAAAATATCAATGCAGAAACATAACAACTGTACGGCACAGAAGAATGCCACTTAACCTATATGAAGGAATGTTACAATCTGGTTGTATTAGGATCAGCAGTTCATTCCATCTATGATACCTACAAAGACTGAATTAGGTAGAATTTTTAAAAAGCCTGCATACGTGCTTGAAATTTATATTTGATGCAACTAATTTAAAAATGAAATGCAACTGAAAAAGTATTGGCCTTCGTCAATTCCTTTGAATTCATTTTGTTTACATGCAATTTGCTAACTTATCCAACAATCTTTCCATTTCAGCCCGATGGCCATGCTTCAGGGCTGAAACTAGGGCTTTCAGGAACGCCACTCTCTGTCACATAGCATAATAAACAGTCCTTGGCTTGCACCTCATCTTCATTCAAACACATCTCCCTCACATTGGTTGTATACTTCAAGTCTGCCAGTGGCATTGGTCTTAAAAATTGACCGAGGGAGTTTTGTTTCGGCTAAATACCTTTCTGTTAATACATTACAGTTTTCAAACTGGCTCCAAGTTGCTTATCAAATGCACTACATTAGACTCTGTTGCCTTGTGGATCTCTAGCTTTAAAACTAACGGCAGATGCACTAAGGGAAATTAGATAGAATATTAGGGTTCACAGATAGAGTGATGTGTGGCCAACTCTGCATGGGAAAGATTAAAGTCAATACTTTTGATCTCCACCATAAATTCTGCATTCTTGTTACAAACATCATTCCACTTTCCTACCACTACCTAAGGCTGATCCAGGTCACGGTCACATCCAGACATAACCATTTCAATACTCTTATAGTCTGCCGCTCCTGTACCACTTAAATCTGTTGATTCTATCTCATGTGGAAATCTATTCACCACGGTACTTGATAAATTATACTTACGATCCTAGCCAGAAGGTCACAAAATTATAATTCTCCTGCAAATTCTGTTATGGCATTGTCCTTGCTACCTTTGCAACTGCTTTGCAGACAAGAAACCATGCTACCCCGCCACGGCCCTCTCGCTGTACTGTACAGTTCTACAATTTCTTTGACCTTAATTTCAGAGCAGATCCTGCTGTCACACCAACCTGTGTGGCTGTCCTGTCATGCCTCAAGTTACACTGGGCCCAAGGGCTGGACTTTCCCACTCCACCTTGCTCGCATACGTTAAAATCCTTTATTGAAGCCCTTATCATTTGATCACCTCTACTATCTACTACGTTGAACCTATTTATTGATTGCAACAAAGAGGCATTCTGACATACTTTCCACTGTTAAAAACAAGACATGCAAGTTGTTATTAATAGTAAGTCATATAATTGCAAATGCTCAAAATTTTGCTGAAGGAAACGGAAGACAGAATTTTGAAGCAATGGAACATAATTGTTTCAGTTATTAATTAGTAATTATTCCTAATTATTTTGGTTACACATACATTTATAGTCAGCAGAATATGGCAATATACTTTACTTTTGACTCTATGATCAGACATGTTAACTTCGTTTCAAGTTCTCATATAAATAGAATTATAAGTAACTGGTTTCCGCTTGATGCCACAACTGCTATCAACTACACCTTTAAATGATAGGTGCACTATCCTTGACAGGTTATTGGTGCAAAAAAACCCCTCTGAACTGCATCATCAGTATCTGATCCTGGCAAAGTGGCATTTGACAAGATGGATTATTTCCAGAGTAAACCCTACACCTCATCACTGTATAAAACATTCACATATTGAAGCACTAAAGTTTTACTTTGTGTCAGTGTAAACAAAATCAAAAGAAATACTCAGCTGGTGATACATTAATGAAAACATAAAAAAGCTCTCCCCTCCAATACACAATAATTCATACAACCAAACAGCCAAAACAGCCAGTGTGCCAATACTTGCTGGAAGCAGTAAGTACAAAGCATCAATTACACTGTATGCTTCAGAGTGCCTCTTACTGCTCAATTGACTTATTCTTTGTGTGTCTCTAACAAAATGAACATGGAAACAGAATACAGAATTATTAACAACAAAAAAAAATGAGAAGCTTGCTGTTTTCTTCAAATCCTGGGACTGCATTAGTTTCTTGCTGCTCTGACTAATTAATTTATTGCATCCCACCGTTTGGGCATAAACTTGTCCTCAATCAAACTCATGAAACAGTGAACACAGAGCAAGAAAAGACTGCACTACAGGCTATGGTCCGACTCTGCCCCTAGGGTGGGTGTTGGAAGCTGATCAATTTAAGTGCCAGGCTCCATCAGCACAAACATAAAACAACTACTGTTTTGCTAGCTGGAATGTATTCCAAAAGCATCAATAGCTTGTTTCATGCAGAATATCCATTGTCCATTACAGGCCACTTTTGAGTCATCTACAGTAAGCCACAGCAGTTTCTATAAAGAATGCAAAGAATGCAAGCCAAAGAATGTGTCCACAAGTTCAGGTTGTCAGATCACTTTGTCCAATCAGGCGAATCGAACAAAGAATAGAATATCAGCAAGACAGTGCCTGCCTTCCAATCCAGTCAAATTTAATAATTCCCATTTCCTCTGCCAGGCTTTGTAATTGTTCTCTGTACTTCTCAAATTACTGATGTAGAGAGTGCCTGGAGTGAAATACTGTTTATAATATGAAGTTATTTTTGAAAGTATGTAAGATTTTAATGCAAAAAGAGTGTAAATTGTACGTCAGGTCTCCGACAAATGCAAAGTGAAGTGGGTTTCATTAGATGATAAAATGTGAGGCTGGATGAACACAGCAGGCCAAGCAGCATCTCAGGAGCACAAAAGCTGACGTTTCGGGCCTAGACCCTTCATCAGAGAGGGGGATGGGGAGAGGGAACTGGAATAAATAGGGAGAGAGGGGGAGGCGGACCGAAGATGGAGAGAAAAGAAGATAGGTGGAGAGGGTGTAGGTGGGGAGGTGGGGAGGGGATAGGTCAGTCCAGGGAAGACGGACAGGTCAAGGAGGTGGGATGAGGTTAGTAGGTAGCTGGGGGTGCGGCTGGGGGTGGGAGGAAGGGATGGGTGAGAGGAAGAACCGGTTAGGGAGGCAGAGACAGGTTGGACTGGTTTTGGGATGCAGTGGGTGGGGGGGAAGAGCTGAGCTGGTTGTGTGGTGCAGTGGGGGGAGGGGATGAACTGGGCTGGTTTAGGGATGCAGTGGGGGAAGGGGAGATTTTGAAACTGGTGAAGTCCACATTGATACCATATGGCTGCAGGGTTCCCAGGCGGAATATGAGTTGCTGTTCCTGCAACCTTCGGGTGGCATCATTGTGGCAGTGCAGGAGGCCCATGATGGACATGTCATCAAGAGAATGGGAGGGGGAGTGGAAATGGTTTGCGACTGGGAGGTGCAGTTGTTTGTTGCGAACTGAGCGGAGGTGTTCTGCAAAGCGGTCCCCAAGCCTCCGCTTGGTTTCCCCAATGTAGAGAAAGCCGCACCGGGTACAGTGGATGCAGTATACCACATTGGCAGATGTGCAGGTGAACCTCTGCTTAATGTGGAATGTCATCTTGGGGCCTGGGATGGGGGTGAGGGAGGTGGTGTGGGGACAAGTGTAGCATTTCCTGCGGTTGCAGGGGAAGGTGCCGGGTGTGGTGGGGTTGGAGGGCAGTGTGGAGCGAACAAGGGAGTCACGGAGAGAGTGGTCTCTCCGGAAAGCAGACAGGGGTGGGGATGGAAAAATGTCTTGGGTGGTCAAGTCAAGTCAAGTCAAGTTAAGGTTTCATTAGAGCAAGGTTACGTCCTTTTGAATCAGGTTGAATCCAAACTCTGGACAGGCATGACAGAAATTCAGAATTGGTATGAAGCCCAAACGTTATTGCCGTGCTACATTTTAGTCCAGCAACTCAAAAAGCTTCACTCTGACAATGAACCAGGGAAAAGGATGAGCATCCTTGTGAATTAGTGTCATCTGGGCTCTGAAGGTATGTCAGATAGAAACATTGGGCAGACTTTTCCTGGCTTCTGAACAATGTGTCAGTTGGGAGATATGGCGCGGTTGGGTAAATATAATTCTCAAAGTTGGAAAAACATTTCTGATGTTCTGCACACTGTTTTAACAGTGAGATGAAAATCTTGCTCGGGAGTGTGAGCGACTGACCTATATGCATTTATCTCTCATTATTACCTATTCATGCCTCACACAGCTATTCTCACACTGTAGAAAAAAAACTAGATGCCAACAATTCTCAACATGCAAGTAGAGCAGCAGCAATGTTCCCTCTGACTTGCACAGCAGCATGACACTTCAGCACTGCCTGAACACACTGCTTCCTGTAATCCCTGAACATATGGAAGTTCAAGCTGAGGGTGAACTTTCATGCGGCCAGGAGACTCACAGCACATCTGGGTCATTAAGTGACAAATGCTTGGGTTGCCTACCCAAAACACCAAGGCTAACTGACGCTACCATAGGTTGGGCTGGGTCCACTCCACTACAGACCCTGTGACTGCATCTGCATGTAGTAGGAAGGAAAGGAAAAATATAACAAAATGTGTTTTTAAGATGAAGAGCAGGATACCAACACTTCAGGGAAAAGAAGAAGACAACTATCGACTTTGAAAAGGAACAAGCCAGCAGATCACTTATTTATAAATGAAACGCATCAGAAATTTCCTCATGTTTATGTTGATCTATTCCAAGTCAAGTTAAGAAGTGTGCAAATCAGATAAAAACAAATCCTATGCCCTGCACAATAGCTGTTCTTTGCAAAGCTGATTAATAAAGTAATAAATCAATGGTCTTGTGCGAAAGGAATCTGTCGATTATCAGCACTGTTTTCTGCTAGCGGAATCCCAGAGGAATACAGTGATAAATGGGAGCTTTCTGAATTTCAAGAGTTAACATTCCTCTTCTTCAAGCCAAGTGTTTCCAGGTCATCGCACCGAAACTACTCTAGGGGTAGGTAGGAGAAAGTGTGATAGCATGGAAAGAAAAAGCACCCAGTCTGTCTTCATTCAATTAGAAGATAATGAAAATATCTCGGTTTTTTTTAAATACAAGTTTGCCCTTTGGTTTAGAAGCAGTTTAAGATCGTTCATCAATCTGCTAGATTGTTCAGCATTCTGCAAACTATCAACTAATTAAATCTGATCAATTTTCACCTAAATGATGTCCGGCAGTTTTCATTTTACAAGAAGAACAGAAAGGGCAGTCGAGGTGTATACTTAATTAATAAGGAGACAGATTCCATTGGCACTCTACTACAATGGAACTGGAAAAAAATGCTGCTAAAACATGCAAATGAAATATGTTCTTCAAAAAGTTGATCATATTGGCTTGTCAGACAGATCACTTCAAATGAAAATGTTCTTATTATTTGCAAGTTTCTGCATGCTTTTTCTCCTCAAATAATATTCTTAAATTTATTACTCAGAATGCAGTCAGAGTTCATACAACTAAGGTTTTTTAATTAGTTATCAGTTCTCAGAGCAATAACAATTAGACTTTACAACCTTGTACCACAACCTTGTACCATGTACTGTACCCAAAAGGTGTCGCAAACAAACAACGATATTCCACCGACACTGATTAAAACATCAGGAGTAAATATCAGGTCCCAAGAATAATAAATAATAAATTAGCTAATGCTCCATAATCACTAGTTTCCATTCCTGAACCTTAGAGACACCTAAAAATAAAGTTTGAATGGATAACCTTGGCTCTGAGTAGCACCTGCACCTCAGAGCTTGGGTTCAAGTATGACTTCAGAAAGTTGAACAGAATTGAGGATTGTGGTCAAGTGCCCACAGATTTAAAATTGGACCCTCTGAAATGACCCACAGCTGGAGAAAATCTGGCCTGATAGAAAATTGGTCAAACATTGCAAACTATCAGCTACAGAGAACAATGGAAACCAAGATCAAAGACGTCACAAATGTTCAGGAGGAACCAGTTACAACCAACCCAAGGATTGTGTATTGGCGAAGTATTGATCAGACTTCTTAGCAGCTTGACTTCCAGCCAATTTCTGAGGACATGCACTTTGCACCTACCTAGCATGCCTATAGGTAGCAGGACTCTACTGGATGCTTTGAACCCTGCTCATGATCCCAATGGCCAAAGGCCACAGAACATTCAAGAAGGTGCGCGGCAATGGGAATAAAAACACACACTTGGAAGCCACCCTCTCAGCAACGGCTCACAGCAAGACTTGTAGCGAAGAACCAGAAGAAGATTTCCCCCTGGCCTGCATGACCCACCTTTGTGGAAGAAAGCCAAGCCTGTCTCAGAGAGGAAATGCCAACAGCCCAGCTCAAGCATATGGATCATTGTGGGTAATACCTTGAACAGATAAAGCTAGATAGAAAATAAATATTGTGGGAATTTGGGAAATGCTTACATGGTGAGCATTTCAATACTCCTTTTCCAAATGGAATTCTTTGTTAATAAAATCAAGGTTGAACCGCAAACCGAATTTTGTGTTCCTTTGTCCATCTCACCAACGAGTATATGAGTGACGTTTTGTTAATACTTAGACTAATTGAAGCGTCCAAAGCACCAAGAATAGGCTAAACATGTTATGCATCACTGCAGGAATGTCACTCTGTCAGAGATGCCATCTTTCTGATGGAAACTTACACCTCCAAACATGTACTGTTTTTGGTTTCTTGTAGCTTGCGATAGATGGAGACAGCTATCAGTGAGAAGCTGATGTTGCCCTGAGATTAAGCAGCAACTAAAGACTTCTCAGGATAGTCATCTGCCTCAGTGAAAAGAGACCTGAGATTCAGAATTCAAAAGCAAAGAACTGGCAATGAATTAGGGCCCTGGGAAGTAGCCAAGTGGCAGAAAAACTTGCACGTAGAGTGCAGCAGCTTTTAAAACAATGGACAGCTCTTTTGCATAAGATGAAGATTTTGGGTCATGGCTATGAAATAAGTTGTTTTCACACACTGTTCAACATATACATGCATTTAAAATGAGCTCCAAACTGGCCACTCTCTCTTCAGTACTGTGTAAACTTAAGTTTGGCTGTTATTATACCATATCGCTGCTAGCACAAAGGCTGAAATGGTTGGAACACTGCAAATGATGAATAGGAAATCCCACGGGAAGAAGAGGATTTCCTGAGTTCGGAAAACAGCAAACCAACCGTCCCTGCTATTAACAGTAGTCAACAGTCGTGCTTTAGCAGATGCAGAAATTGGGTCTGTGAGTGGCTCAAGGGAGGGCTAGGCAGGTGATGAGGAACAGGGCATTGGATCACAATGAGGAGTATAACATCTCTCAAAACACCATCTTTTAAAAATACAGTCAGAAATGTGAAATGGCAACAAAAAAGAATAAAGGCTCGAATAGGGAACAGTGTGTGGCTGACAAAGTGAAGGTGTGTAGTCATATTAACGGACAGATTATGAAGACTGAGATAAGAATGAACTTAGTGAAGGAATAGAAAGGGAGCCAACATGAACTGGAAGAGTGAAAGCTTACCATCTCAACTAGGTTACATTGATGGAAATGGGAATGCTAATGCCAACAGGAACTGAAAGAACTGAAGTTGGATCAGCAAGGGCTATGAATGGCATGGACACTGCTCCTACACAGTAGGAGTGATACCCAAGAAAACATAAATGCTCTTGGAGGACTGCGAAGATTTATTAAGTGCTGTGATCTAAAGTTTGTTAAATACCCAGCCCTTGAAACAAGGGAAGAATAGAAAACAAACACATGTTGCTGAAGTGAATGTGACTGAGCACCTGGTATAACTTTGCAAAACCATTACAATCTGTTGCAGTAGTTTCAACAGGCTTCATTGTTAGCCTTCGTCGATGTGGTTACTGAAGAGAAAATATGTTCTTTTATTTAAAATAGCATACTGGCTACATGAGAGGATTTAAAATCTTTGAACAGGTTTCATCGAGAGATCTCTTGGATTGTCAGAAGACATATTTCTCCCCCTTTCCACTTGACTCCCAAAGTCTGTCCATGACAGATGCTTGGTGAGCAGATATGGGTGCAGTATGGAGGATACAAAGTGGTTTGGACATGTCATGGGGAGCATGAGGAAGCATGGCTACTAATGGTATGCACGTATATAGGTATGTATGAGGGATTTACAGGTTGGGCTGAGGTCTCAGAGAAGAGCAATCTGTCTTATACCCAGCCTATCTCAATACTCAGTCACCTCTATGGCTGCCTTGAACATATCTCTGGAGAAAACAGGCATAGCAGGCATGCACGGACACACGCACGCAGCCTCTGAAGCAGGAATCTTTTTTTTAGGGCTACTTCCATGAATATGGGTCTACCAAGTCAGGACACTTCATCACTTGGGCTTCCTGCTTCCATCTCAAATATCGGAGGTAGGAAAAGTTGAAAGTTGTAATTTTCCCCTGATTCATTTGGCCAAGGGATGTTGGTTGTCGAAGGTGTCTGTTGAAGTCACTTCAGCATAATAGTGATTACCTGCCTGGACTATTAATTGCCACAATCAATTACTACCGTATTTTCTAAAGTTAAAATGAACAATTGCAAAGCATGTCCAAATTGAAATGAGCTAGAATGCAAATTTATTTTAAGTCAACAACTTAAAAGTTTCAGGACAGCAAAGTTATGATGCCTCACTAGAAACTCAAAGCCAATTGTGCACCTTAAATATTTAGAATTTTCCTTCAACTTCTCAGCAATGAATACGTGTTTATCCTTCAGTCCTCGTAAAGGCATGTTACATGTATGTACCACTTAGTCACAGGAGTAGACCATTCAGACCCTTAAGTCTATAATAATTAAATCATGAAGATTAAATTACAAAGCTTGTGTGTCTGTTTGTTTCCTAACTGATCCAAGTGTATTTGAGCACTGTCAGTTTTTGATAATGTTCTAAAGCTGGCATACATAGATACATTTCGAACAAAATGTTATAATATACTGTCTTCTGCTAGAACCACCAAAGATAACAAAATGAATGTTAGAGTAGAAGTTAGGATCAAAAGAACATGAAACAAATGGATGCAAAAATTACAGTAGCCAATACTAGAGAAAGGGTGTAGATGCGAGGTCAACATGCCAGACTTCTGTGGGGAATTTTTGAATATGAGCCAAGCATATTATACAGCTCCAGAATTTCCTGTAAAGTCTACCATTGTTCTTTGCACTTTGAACTTACACAAAGATCTTCAGTCTTCATAGAAAGTTAACAGATTGGTATTGAAAAGGTTAAAACATTTCAAAAGGAACAACCAATTAAATCTTGTAATAACTCGACCTTGCTCACACAGGATAATGCAGCAAAAGTCAACAATAAAAAAAAGGGGAGGAATAGATCAGTAGAAGAACTTTGGACCAACACAAGGAAAAGAATCCAATCCTTCATCCTCTTATCACTGTCGCACCCTTTCCCTCCTTCAGTATTGTTTGCAGAGCCACAAGCTTATTTTCATTTTGGTGCACAGAGTTTTAAGATCTATGGCGGCATTTTTTTTCAAATCTAGCTATTGTTCATTAGACTAGTCTTTAGACATGAGACTTCCTCTTATTCCTGCAGGTCACCCAAACCACGTGAGGTCAGTTATAGTTCCTCTCCAAAACCACAACAGCCACATGAGTTTACAATGTCAGCACTGATTCAAATAATTTAAAATTGGCATATCAATCAGTTCAGGTGATTAGTTTAAGTTCTCACAATCACGATTATTCCAATGTTTTTAAATTCATCAATTTTTCTTTCCTTTATCCTTAAATGCCAGCAATTACTGCGTTATCTTTAATTGTGCTCCAGCTGAGAGCTATGTTAGGGCATTTCAGAGTGCAGTTAAGAGTTCACTATGTTGCTGTGGCTCTGCAGGTATATGTAAGCCAGACCAGGTAAGGACAGCAGACCACCTGAGAACGGCAGATTCCTTCCTTAGAAAGATCATTAGTGAACCAGATGGGGTTTTCTGCCAATCAACAACAGTTTCATGGTCATCATGAGACTCTTAATTCCAGATTTTTACTGAATTGAAATTCTACGATCTGCCATGGCAGTCCCCAGAATACTACCTGGGTCTCCAGATTAACGGTCCAGTGATAATACTACAAGACCATCACCTCCCCAACTATTAAAAGGACTCAATTTGGAAGTGCAAGACAGGCTAAACAACTGCCTACACAATGCACAAAAATAGTCAGAAAGTTTTATTTTGTATTTACAGCTTAAATGTCTTAATTTTGAAGGAATTTTTTAGAAAAATCGCTGGATTGGAATAAATCATTTCCCAATTTGAATGTATTAAGACCATAAGATATAGGAGCAGAATTAGGCCATTCAGCCCATCAAATCTGCTCTGCCATTCAATCATGGCTGTGTTTCTCAACCCCATTTTCCTGCCTTTGCCTTGTAATTCTTGATCCCCTTACCGACAAGAACTTCCCTCTTAAATATGTTCAATGACTTGGCCTCCACAGCCCACTGGGGCAAGGAGTTCCAGAGAATCAACATCCTCCAGCTGAAGAAACGCCTTCTCATCTCAGTTCTGAAGGACTGTCCACTCACTGAGGCTGTGCTCTTGGATCCAGTCTCTCCTACGAGTGCAAACATCATCTCTATTTCTGAGACCTCTCAGTATTGTCTAAGTTTCAATCAGATGCCCCCATCATCTTTCTGAGCTCCATCAAGTGCAGACAGAGTCTTCAATCGTTCCTCAGATGGTAAGCCCTTCGTCCCTGGGACCATTCTTGTAAACCTCCTCTGGACTCCCTCCATGCCAGAGCAGCTTTCCTTAAATTCAGGGCCCAAAACTGCTCACAAATTCCAAATGCAGTTTGACCAGAGCCTTATACAGCCTCAACAGTACACCTCTGCTTTTGCATTCTGGTCCTCTTGAAATGAATGCAAACATTGCATTTGCCTACCGAATTGCTAACTAAACCTGCATGTTAGCCTTAAGTATCCTGGTTCAGGATTCTCTTAAGTCCCTTTGCGCTTCAGATTTTCGAAGCCTTTCCCCATTTAGAGAATAGTCTTCTTCCTACCAAAGTGCATAACTGCACACTTTCTCACATCGTATCCCTTCTGCCACTTCTTTGCCCATTCTCCTAGCTTGTCCAAGTCGACCTGCAACCTCACCACTTTCTCACCACTACCTGTCACTTCGCCTATCTTTGCGTCATCTGCAAACTTTGCAACAATGCCCCTCAGTTCCTTCATCCAGATCATTAATGGATAACAGAAATAAATGTGGACCCAACACAGGCATCTGCAGAACTTCACTAGTCACTGGTTGCCATCCTGAAAAAGACCCCTTTATCCCTATTCTCTGCCTTCTGCCAGAAAGTCCTCTATCCGTGCCAGTACCTTTTCCCTAAGACCTTGGGCTCTTATCTTACACAGCAGCCTCCTGTGCTGCATGTTATCCAAGGCCTTCCAGAATTTCAAATAGATTGTATCTGCTGGCTCACCTTAGTCTAGTTTTCTCATTACCTCCTCAAAGAATTCTAACAGATTTGCGAGGCATGACCTCCCCTTGATGAAGCCGTGCTGACTTAGCCTTATTTAACCTTGCAGTTCTACGTGCTTTGCAATTTCATCGTTAATAATGGATTCTTCAATTTTACTAGTGATTAAGGTCAGGCTAACCAGCCTATAGTTTCCTGTCATCTGCCTCCATCCCTTCTTAAGCAGGTGTGTTACATCAACCATTTTCAAAGCCTCTGGGAGTCTCCCTGACTTCAGAGTTTCCTTAAAGATCACCACCAATGCTTCTACAATCTGCTTAGCTAACTCCAGAACCCTGGGGTGTGGTCCATCAGGCCTGGGTGTTTTATCCGTGTTCAGACCTTACAGCTTCCATCGCGCCCTCACCTTCATGATGGCCACTACACTCCCATCTCAAAGTTTTGGTATGTTGCTGGTGTCTTCCACTGTCAAAACTGACTCAAAGTACCTATTCAGTTCCTCTGCCATTTCTTTGTTCTCCACTACTATTTCTCCAGCCTCATTTTCCAGCAGTCCAATGTCCACTCTTGCCTCTCAACACCTTGACATTTAAAAAAATCTTTTGCAATCTTCTTCTGTGTTTCAAGCTATCTTATTCTGACATTTCATCCTTTCCCTCTTAATGCTTTTTTAGTTGTCCTCTGCTGCTTTTTTTTTCCAAAAAGCTTCCCAATTCTCCACCTTCCTACTAATCTTCACCACAATTATACTCCTCTCTCTTGCTTTTATGCTGGCCCAGATTTCTCTTGTTAGCCATGGCTACCTCATCCTCCCCTTAGTATTTTTCTTCCACCCTGGGAAGAGTTTCTGCTGTGCCTCCCAACTCACCCACAGAAACTCCAGTCATTGCTGCTCCACCATCTTCACTGTCAGGCTCCCCTTGCAATTAACTCTGGTCAGCTCCCTCCTCGTGTCTTTGTAGAATACGGTTATGTCTGACTTAATCTTCTCCTTCTTAAACAGCAGAGTAAATTCTATCATATTATGGTCACCGCCCCCTAGGGTTCAGCTTTCTAATCAAGTCTTCCTCATTATGCGCCATCAAATCCAGAACTGCCTGGTCCCCAGTGGGCCCTACCACAAGCTGCTCCAATAACTAACTTGTTGGTATTCCAGAAATTCCTTATTTTTAAATTTGCTATCAACCTGATTTTCCCAGTCCACCTCCATATTGAAGTCCCCCATGATTAGTGTAATAGTGCCTTTCTTACATTCCTTTTCTATCTCCTGATTTATTTTCTTCCCACATCCTCACTATTGCTTGAAGGCCTGTGCACAACTCTCATCAGGGTCTTTTTACCTTTGCGGTTCTTCAACTCTAACCACACAAAGGTCTATACCATCCAACCATATCTCACCTGTGGCTATCATTTTAAACTTTGTTTCTTGCTAACAAGGCAATACCACCCCCTCTGCCCATCTGTCTGTCTTTTTAAAATTACATATATCCTTCAATATTTAGTTCCCAGCCCCAATCTACTTGTACCCATGTCTCATGCCCGTAAGTGTCCATCTGCACTACATGCTCATTTAACTTGTTTCATACACTGTGTGCATTTAAGTACAATGCCCTCAGTCCTGTGCTGACTGACTCCTTTTCATATCGGCTGTGCCTGAAGTCAGATTCCTGACCCTTTCCATACCCTCTGTCCTATTACTGTTTCTGGAAACCTTAACCTCTATTGAGTCCTCCCTCCACCTCACTCTAACATTTTCTATGCCATTTCGCACCTGCTCGCATGCAAACTGTGAGACAAGCTCAAGGGCACTACGTCTTAGATCCCTCTATCTGCCTCACTCAGTCATACCCTCCTGTCCCTGACAACTAAGCAAATGGAAGCTTGTTAATCTAACAGTGTCCAGCTAACTCTTCCCTCCCTAACGTGACACAATGCTTGAAGCTCAGACTCCAACTCATCAACTCTGGACAGGAGTTTCTCAAGCAACAACGCTTGCTGCAGATGTGGTCGCTATGAACCACAAAGGGGTCCAGTAGCTCCTGCGTCATGCAGTTACATCACCAGGCATAAGAACATAAGAACTAGGAGCAGGAGTAGGCCATCTGGCCCCTTGAGCTTGCCCCGCCATTTAATAAGATCATGGCTGATCTTTAAGACTCAGCTCCACTTACCCACCCAGTCACCATAACCCTTAGTAAGAACATAAGAACTAGGCATATCTCTTTTAATTACTTAATTTGATCTTTAAAAATTTCATTTGGTCTGCAAATACTTTCTCTACTTACCTTCATTCAAAGTAACCTATAATGGATAGTTAAATTAGTAGCTTTTGCCAACCAAATGAACTTCTGGCTTAAGATCTCTTTTGTGCTGGGCCTCAGATTCTGCATTTCAATCTGTCAGTTTAAAAAATGTTACAAACTATGAGATAAAAAAAAGCAAAAAGCACCTCTTCCCCTCTGCACCAAATTCCCTGAACTATATACTCACTCAGAGATAATAGGAACTGCAGGTGCTGGAGAATCCGAGACAACAAGGTGACCAGCTGGACAAACACAGCAGGCCAAGCAGCATCTTAGGAGCAGGAAAGCTGAGGTTTCAAGCCAAGGGTCTAGGCCTGAAACGTCAGCTTTCCTGCTCCTAAGATGCTGCTTGGTCTGCTGCGTTCATCCAGCTCTACACCTTGTTATCTCAAGATAATCACTCAATCTAGATAGCATCTGTAATTCCCAACCATGCAAAACCTACCTGGATAAAACCTGGAGAACTTGTAGGTATTTAAAAATATGCTCCATTATTGCCTAATTCAACAAAAATAGCAAACAAAAATGCCAAAGGGACCTAAATGTAACTCCAGATATATCTTACCAGGTTACAAACAAGTTGAAAACTAAAAGGAAAAAGAAAAATAAGGCCTAGAGTCTGCCAATATCTGCGTGCTGGTGTCCTCTTTCTGATAAAATGTTTATTACGAAACACAGTATACATTTATATGCCAGATAATAAAGTGTGAAGCTGGATGAACACAGCAGGCCAAGCAGCATCTCAGGAGCACAAAAGCTGACGATTCGGGCCTAGACCCTCCATCAGAGAGGGGGATGGGGAGACGGTTCTGGAATAAACAGGGAGAGAGGGGGAGGCGGACCGAAGATGGAGAGAAAAGAAGATAGGTGGAGAGGAGAGTATAGGTGGGGAGGTAGGGAGGGGATAGGTCAGTCCAGGGAAGACGGACAGGTCAAGGAGGTGGGATGAGGTTAGTAGGTAGGAAATGGAGGTGCGGCTTGAGGTGGGAGGAAGGGATGGGTGAGAGGAAGAACAGGTTAGGGAGGCAGAGACAGGCTGGGCTGGTTTGGGGATGCAGTGGGGGGAGGGGATGAGCTGGGCTGGTTGTGTGATGCGGTGGGGGAAGGGGACAAACTGGGCTGGTTTTGGGATGTGGTGGGGGAAGGGGAGATTTTGAAGCTGGTGAAGTCCACATTGATACCATTGGGCTGCAGGGTTCCCAAGCGGAATATGAGTTGCTGTTCCTGCAACCTTCGGGTGGCATCATTGTGGCACTGCAGGAGGCCCACGATGGACATGTCATCTAAAGAATGGGAGGGGGAGTTAAAATGGTTCGCGACTGGGAGGTGCAGTTGTTTATTGCGAACCGAACAGAGGTATTCTGCAAAGCGGTCCCCAAGCCTGCGCTTGGTTTCCACAATGTAGAGGAAGACACACTGGGTACAATGGATACAGTATACCACATTGGCAGATGTGCAGGTGAGCCTCTGCTTAATATGGAAAGTCAATCTTGGGGCCCGGGATGGGGGTGAGGGAGGAGGTGTGGGTAGCACTTCCTGTGGTTGCAGGGGAAGGTGCCGGGTGTGGTGGGGTTGGAGGGGAGTGTGGAGCGAACGAGGGAGTCACGGAGAGAGTGGTCTCTCCGAAAGGCAGACAAGGGTGGGGACGGAAAAATGTCTTGGATGGTGGAGTCAGATTGAAGATGGCGGAAGTGTCGGAGGAACTGATGTCCATTTCAAGCCCACCGACTCCAACAGCTACCTAGAATACACCTCCTCCCACCCACCCTCCTGCAAAAATTCCATCCCCTATTCCCAATTCCTCCGCCTCATCTGCTCCCACGATGAGGCATTCCACTCCCGCACATCCCAGATGTCCAAGTTCTTCCAGGACCACAACTTTCCCCCCACAGCGGTCGAGAACGCCCTTGACCGTGTCTCCCGCATTTCCCGCAACACATCCCTCACACCCTGCCCCCGCCACAACCGCCCAAAGAGGATCCCCCTCGTTCTCACACACCACCCCACCAACCTCCGGATACAACGCATCATCCTCCGACACTTCCGCCATCTACAATCCGATCCCAACACCCAAGACATTTTTCCATCCCCACCCTTGTCTGCTTTCCGGAGAGACCACTCTCTCCGTGACTCCCTCGTTTGCTCCACAGTACCCTCCAACCCCACCACACCCGGCACCTTCCCTTGCAACAGCAGGAAGTGCTACACTTGCCCCCACACCTCCTCCCTCACCCCAATCCCAGGCCCCAAGATGACTTTCCATATTAAGCAGAGGTTCACCTGCACATCTGCCAATGTGGCATACTGCATCCATTGTACCCGGTGTGGCTTCCTCTCCATTGGGGAAACCAAGCGGAGGCTTGGGGACCGCTTTGCAGAACACCTCCGCTTCGTTCGCAATAAACAACTGCACCTCCCAGTCGCAAACCATTTCCACTCCCCCTCCCATTCTTTAGATGACATGTCCATCATGGGCCTCCTGCAGTGCCACAATGATGCCACCCGAAGGTTGCAGGAACAGCAACTCATATTCCGCTTGGGAACCCTGCAGCCCAATAGTATCGATGTGGACTTCACCAGCTCCAAAATCTCCCCTTCCCCCACCGCATCCCGAAACCAGCCCAGCTCATCCCCTCCCCCCAATGCATCCCAAAACCAGCCCAGCCTGTCTCTGCCTCCCTAGCCTGTTCTTCCTCTCAGCCATCCCTTCCTCCCACCTCACGCCGTACCTCCATTTCCTACCTACTAACCTCATCCCACCTCCTTGACCTGTCCGTCTTCCCTGGACTGACCTATCCCCTCCCTACATCCCCACCTATACTCTCCTCTCCACCTATCTTCTCTTCTCTCCATCTTCGGTCTGCCTCCCCCTCTCTCCCTATTTATTCCAGAACCCTCACCCCGTACCCCTCTCTGATGAAGGTTTCTAGGCCCGAAACGTCAGCTTTTGTGCTCCTGAGATGCTGCTTGGCCTGCTGTGTTCATCCAGCCCCACACTTTGTTATCTTGGATTCTCCAGCATCTGCAGTTCCCGTTATCACTGATACATTTATATGCAGTTCAGTTTTTCTGTTAACTTTACACACGTTTCCCCCTTTGGAATACATTCGGGAGGTAATGTGAGGCTTGCTGAGCTGACTAAGCCTGTTGAGCCACAGTGCGTTGCCCCTCCGAGGACAACAAGCCCCAGTGAAGCATGTCTGAAGGATAAAATCAACACCTTTCGGCCAAACTAAATCAAAATACCATTTGCATCCAATTTATATTCAAACACTACAAACTTTGCACAAGGGTTCCCTGGCATATTATTCATTGCTTTCTGCCAAGTTACTGGGAATAAACAAAGAGCAATTAATATGATTCAAAAACACTCTATATTTGCAGAGGTTCTTTAACATAATGAATTGTCCCAAGATACTTTTCAGGAGCACTGATAAACCACAGCATGACATCAAGCCCCAAGGGAGACATTAGAACTGATTATCTAAAGCTTGGTCAAAAACATTGTCTTAAGCAAAGTCTTTTAAAAAAAGAGGAAAACAAGGTCAAGAGAGAGATGGAAAGCTGTAGTGAGGGAATTTCAGGGCTTGTGGCCTTGCCAGCTGAAAGCATGGTCATCAATGGCTATGTAATTATAACTGTCGTTGAACATCCAGCTAAATCTGAGGAATGCAGATAACCCGGATGTTTGGGGGTTGGAGCCAAGTAGACAAATGTAGGAAAAGCCAAAGCCATGTCGGGATCTGAAAACAATGATTAGAATTTTAAAAACATAAGTCAGATGTCAACTTTTAGTAAAAAACATCAATCCAAACTGTTTATTGTAAAAATCTGTTGTCCTACAAATCTGGTAAATGGAGACAGGCCACACGAGTTCTTTGTAACAAAACTTCTAAAATAATCATGAACGTATTAGAAAAACATAATTTACGATCATTCTTTTCATTTATGTCACGGCTCAAGAATTCTGAGACTGGGTTTGACCAGAAACACTACCCTTAGCAAAGCCCTGGTTGAAGCACAGATTTAAAAAGCTGAGGTCCAGAATTAAGGCCAACAGTGCCAGCTCTCTACATGAGGGCAACATTTGGCCAAATGTCAGTAATAGCTGCCTCCAAAACATGAGGTAGAAAGCAAAAATCTAACAACCTACCAAATTTCAATAGCATTAACATCATTGTGCCTCACTGTCAACATCAAGGGGGTTACCACTGCCCAGAAACTGAACAGGACTAGCCATAAGTGTTGAAACAACAACAATACAGCAGAGACTGGAAATTCTGCAGCAAGTAATTCAAACTCCTAACTCTTCAAAGTCTTTCCACTACTGAGGAGGCAATCATGAGTGTGATATATAGAAAATCACTTACAGCACAATCTATCTTAGCCTATGTACCATATACCACAAGTAACTGGGATCTGTTGAATCAGATGTCTTGAAAGCTCAGTTACAACAAATTATTCAGAAGGTTTTAATATCACAGATTAACACAGTCTGGGCTCTATGCTTACTGGCACCATATTGAATCACATAAATACTCAACTGGATATACTAACTCCCATTACATAAAGAAAGCAACTGAAGGCATGGTGATGTGTTTAAACCACATTTCACAACATTATAACTGCCTCAAAGGCATGGGTTTTTCTGGTCTGGAATCTATGCTGTAATGCAACAATAATATACTCTAATTTCCTGAATGAGATTGGTTCCATCAACACTTCAGTACCCAGGGGAAAGCACTCTGCCTGACTAATGCCCCCTGCACCGCATCCAACATCCATTCTATTTGCCCCTCACTCCACACAAAGTGGCAACAACATGCACCATTTACAGATGTACTACAGTATTTCAAGTTTTCTTCAACAGCACCTTCCAAACTTGTGAACTGTTCCACGAGAAGACCAAACGGCAGCAGATGCATGGAAATACTATCAAGTTCAGTTGGAGTTCTCCAAGTCGCATGATCCTGATTTGGAATTACATCATCATTCCTTCATTTGGAACTCCCTCCCTAACTGAATTCCATGGATTCATTACCCTCTGGTAATCGTTGCATCTCAGTTTTAAACTAATGTCTCCTTCTTCTGTAACTGTGTCCCATGGTTCAATGCTCACCCACAAGTTGAAACACCTTCTCAATGTCTAAGGTGGCAAACCCCGTCAGAGTCTTGTAATTTTCAAGAAGATCCCCCCTCATTCTTCTAAACTCTAAATGAATGAAAGGCTAAGCTATTTTGCTGTTCTTAGTTCGTTAACCTTTTCATCCCAGGAATGGGCCAAGTTAATCTCTTTTGAACAGTACCCAACTGCTATGTTTTTTTTTAATACAGGAATGAAAATTGTTCGAAGTACTCTATGTACAGTTTAGCCAGCACCCGTTACAGTTATAAGAAGACTGTTCCATTGTTAAACTTCAAGGTCATTACAACAAAGGCCTAAATTTCATTTGTCTTAGTTACTTGCTGCACTGCATGTAACCTTATGGTTAATGCACAGAAGTAACCAGATCCCTCTGTGTTACACTTCTTTGGACTCTCTGTCTATTTAATTAATAGTCTAGTTTTTGATTTTCCTACCAAAATGCATGATCTCACACTGTCCTACGTAAAATTCCATCTGTCAAGTTTTTGGCCACTGACCTAGCCCCCTTGCAGATCCCTTATGTCCTCATCACAACACACCTTCCCACATATTACTGCGATACCAACAAGTTTGGATGCGTTTCCCTTGGAGTTTCTAAGCTCTACCAATACATATTCCATTTCACCAGAGTTAATATCTTCCTCACTGTGGCAATAGTGAGAAAGGGTTTTCCATTTCCTTTTTGTCTGTTTTTCCTAAAATCACCGAATATCCCTGGATATTCAGTTCCCATCCTTGGTCACCCTGCAATCATGTCTCCATAATCCCAAATATACCTATCTGGGTGACTAATTCTTCATTGTGTCTTCAGACACAAGGCCTTAAGGCTTTTTTTAATATAAAATCCCTGCTCTCACTATTTTGCACCGAGGTCCTGTTTAATCCTTGCCCGTAAATTCTCTGCCTATCACTTTTCTTCTTATTTCCCATTGTCTTTTGCTTTTGCCCTTGTTTGAAAGTTGCAACAGCACCAAGATCCTGGGTGGTACAGAACGCAGTGGAAGTATTGTGAGACATGATGTGCATGATGTGTTACACAATATGATCATGCACATCTATTTTTGTTACTTCCGCACATTAGATCATGCGGACGTATTCCTCTCAACATTACAGTTGTTACCATCATAGAATGGGACATACCCAGTAACGGCCGAGACGCCTTCAAGGTTAGCATAGAAATCCAACATGTTGTGTTTCTCCTAATGCTTTGTTTAGGAAATCATGATGAATGCCTGCTTTCCAATAGTAAATTAGGAACTGGGATGCGTGTGATCTAAGTAAATAAAAACGGAGTTTGGGAACCCAATGCAGCAGAAATATAGAAACAACATGGACAAAGACAATGAGTGGGGTGGGGAAAGATGGGAGGTGGGGAAATATGGGAAAAATAATGGTTTTGCAAGCACTGTCATCAGTACACAAGATAAGGGAAGCAACTGCAGAAAATTTTCATACTGTTTTGCTTTGGACGTCTGGCACACAGACTTCAAGTGCTGTATGATTTATTTTGAAAGTTTTCCAAAAGAATTAAAGTTTATTTTTATGAAAAGATCTTTGCAGTATTTAGAAAGCTTACAGTCAGTTGCGAAATTTATTTCATTTTCTATATAAATTGAAAGGTATTGTCGACATTATCCTATAATACTAATTAGCAGACAAAGTCAAAGGAAAGGTTAATTCACTCCATAAATAAGTAACAGCTGTGTAAAATCACTAGATTCTGGGAACCGACCATGCAATGTACATATTGGTGCTAAAATCCTTGCAGAAATTAATATGCGTAGTGAATTAAAAACTGGTAATTGTTCAGGACACACAATGTCCTGAATGACGCAAGGTACATTGAAATGAAAGTGAAAATTAAGTCCTGTTCAGTAGTTATCAAGTGTTTTAAAGGCCCTTTAACTGGATTCTGTGTATGGATGTTTGTATATATATTATACATGTTGAATTCATAAAAATAATTTATTTTGCTCAAATATCACCTTTCCTTTACAAGCCTATATTCCTCAAGCTTGATTATCCCATTTCTAATCTAAGTTCTGCCTAATGATAAGTTTCACAGTCAATATACCTTCAAAAGAAATGCTCAAAACGTCTTTGGTTCATCATAGGATGTGACCAAAGGGTACAAATGTCTCAGTTTCTATCTTAACTTGGATGATTTGAGGCATGACACATTATTGAAAGTATGCTGCTCTTTTGTAAGCTACAAGCTTAATGTTAGCCAAGACACCAGGTGCTTGAGAAATGTAATGTTTGTACATAATTGTAAACTTCTCATGCTAATTCTTCCTTCCACTGCACAGACCTCAAGAGTTTCTGGAGCTAGAAGTCAAGTGTGTCAGCACCCCAATCAATGTGCACAAAGTCTCCCAGCATTGACACAGTGTAGAGGGAACACTGTTTGTAGCTGTAGCAAACACCTGCTGAATTCTCCAATGCCACAATATCCTGACCTAGTTTTAACAACATGAGAACTAGGAGCAGGGGTAGGCAATTCAGCTCCTGAAGCTTGCACCCCTTAGCCGAAAACTATGACCTCTCATTCCAGATTGCCCCACAAGGGGAAACATCCACTCTTATGCTCACTTTGTCAATCCCCTTTAGCTTCTTGTAAACCTCAATTAGATGTCCTCTCATCCTTCTAAACTTTAGCAAGTATAGGCCTACACAGCTCAATCTTTCCTCATAAAACTCACCCGTTAGCTTTAGAATTAATCTAGTGAACCTTTTGTGAACTTCCTCCAATGCATCTACTCAAGTAAGGGTATCAAAACTGTATGCAGTAACCATAGGAGGAGATCTCACAAAAGCCTTGTACAAATGCAACAGCACTTCCCTCCCATTATACATCATTTTTTGAAACAATAAATGCCAAAATTCCATTTGTTGTGATTATTATCTGCTGTACCTGCATCCTATTTTCTGCGATTCATGCACAAGGACGCCCAGATCCTTCTGCACCAAAGCATTTTGAAGTTTCTCTCCATTTAGACAACAATGGCTCTTTATTCTTTCGGCCCTCACAATTATCCGTGTTAAACTCAATCTGCCAAATTTTGACCCATTTACCTAATTTAATCATGTCCATCTGTAAATTTCTCCATTGCAACTTATTTTCCCACCTATTTTAGTGCCATCTGCAAATGTAGCTACAGTACCTTCTGTCCCTAGATTGTAAATAGTTGGGGAACCAAGGACCAAATCCCACTAGATACATCTGCCTAATCAGAAAAAGATCCATTTATATCAGTTCTTTGCTTTCTGTTGGTTAGCCAATCCTGTATCCAAGCTAATAAATTACCCCTTTACTGTGAGGGATAACAGTGGCACATTCGATAAAACAAATTACTGGAGGCAAACTTCACATCACCTATTTCTTCCCCTATGGCCTTTCTGCTAACAGATCCGTAACCAACTGCTCTTTCTTTTTCCTCTATTCAGTCAATTTCAATTATTTTGGTACAATTTACATGTTGTTTCACTTAATAAAATTAAGGTTAATTATTCTGTATGAACACAGCCTTTATTCTGTCTGACACAACCTTTGTTCTGCATCTTTGAACTTCAGCTAACCAACCAATCAACTTTAAGTAGGTTAGCAGGAATTAATAGAAAAGTTAAGGTTTCTTCTCTACAGGAAATGGTTGAATGACTGTTGGTTACCTCGTTTGTTTTCAAGAAACCTGACGCTGTACTAAACATCAATTTGATCCCATTTAGGAAGCAAGTGACACTGTTTTAGTAACAAAACCAGCAGTCAGTCCAAACAAATTATTGTTGGTAATTCAGAATGACAACACATCATTGAGCAAGATATTGAAATCGACATTTAACATGGAAATGGATGATTTATTTTTTAGAAGCTGCCAAACATCAGTGTCTTCTCTAAAGACTAATAAAGATGGTCAAATGCCAAACTGGTGTTGAATTAACCCTCATCATTTTTCACAAACTCATCATAATCCAGGCTGTTAAAAACCTGTTTGTCTTGTTTACATTTTTAAGAGATATTATTTTTCTCTCATTGAGATCTTGTGGCCCAGAAAAATAGCCTGTTCAGTGTTTGAGGAAGAATTTCTTTCTTTGAGGGTCCTGAATCTTACAGCATCAAATAACAGCTGAATAATTCTATAATAATGAAAAAGTAATCAGGATACAAAACTTTCTGATTTTGCCTGAAGTACCTAAAGACTACAGTTTCCGTTACTCTGGTAACATCCCAGTTTACCAATATTGAGTTTCATACATTTGGCTGCACATTCAGTAACCAATCTCAATAATCAATTAGCATAGCCATCAATATAAAGCTAGCCAGTCCACCCATGCAATATTGTAACAAATTCCTAATTTTCATTTTAGACAGTGCTACAAACGTGCCTGGGAGACCCTGCAAAATCCTAAAATGGTCCACTTATGCAGACAATACAGCCTGATATTGCAGGGCATTGCACCCACTGTCCTCCCCAACCCCCAATTATTTCCACCTCCCATTCCCCTGGGCTAAGGTGAACAGGTAACCACCCATGGTCCAGCAACTGCCTCCAGTCTAACACCAGCTGAAACTGGTAGTCACTGCTGGAATTACAGGTAGTCCAAGGTGAGGAACGCATGTAAGCTCGGACTGGCAGGTCTCGGTGAGGGGGTGGAGGGATGTCCTGGGGTGGGTGTTCAATCAATGGGCCCAGGGGTTGTGCAAAGCAGAATCTCCCCTTGTCTGATTCAACCCTGTACTACTAAAGCTGCTGGGCCTGCTGAATGGCGCCAGTGACAAAAACATTAATGCATATAAGGCAACTGCTGTATAAGATAATAGGTCTGAAAGGGTGAATGCTGGAATGTAATGAGGTCCACCCAATCTGACAATTTCATAATCTTGGAGAAAGACAAGGAGAGTACCTCAAGAGGGTTCAGATGTGTTACTTCTGTATCCTAACAGTCTTAGTAACAAAGTCTAATGAGCTAATCTAAGTTATACCTCATTATTATCATGCAACACACTTCATCCTAGTGAAACAACAGCCTGTTGTAAGACTCACCAGTGATTGTTCCTCTACAACTGCAAGCGAGATAGGACCTTATAACACAGTCAAGAAAAGAAGACTGATGGCAGCATTTTACAACAAAGTTCAGCAGCAGGTATTGCATAATTACACAAGGTACCAAAATAGCTGAGAGGCAAGGAACAAAGGGACATTTCTGTGACTGGAAATTTGTTTCCAACAGGGTTCCACAGGGTTTGGCGCTGGGTATTTGCTATGTGTGGTACACATTAACAATCTGGACTTACATGTAGGAGGTAGATCAAGAAATTTGCGGATTACATAAACTTGCGGTTCAGAGGCAAATAATGAGGGGGGTAGGCATAAACTTCAGAAGAACATCAATGGACTAGTCAGGTGGGCAGAGCAGTGGCAAATGGAACTCAATCCAGAAAGAAGACAGATAATGCAAATGGCTACACAGGCAAGATATTACCCTAAGATTGAGGGGAAGATCATGTGGATAGGAAGATACATTTTCATCCAGGGGCATAAGCTTAAGGCAAGAGATAGACAGCTAAGTGGAGAACCAAGAAAAACTTTTTTTCCCACTTGGGAGTGGTGAGTTTGGAACTCACTGCCTGAAATGGTCACTGAGTCAGAAACTCGTGTAACATTTAAGCAATAATTCTATATTTGTTTGCAATGCATAGCCTCCAAGGCTAATGGGTTAACAGCTGGAAAATGGGATTAGTGTAATCAGATCTTTATTGATCACAATGTACATGATGGGCTAAATTACCTCTTGCAGTGATGTCAACTTTGAGAACTTGGGTATAAAAACTTTAAAAAAAGGAAAACAATACCAGTATTATTTCAAATCTTTTAAAGCAGGGAAAATAAAATTCTTCAAGGGAAGATGATTACAAAAGTATGGAGATACTGCCAAATTTAAAGGCATTAAGTTAAAGTGAAAAAATATTCCAATTGCAAAGATGTGACCGGTAAAATAATACAGTCTGCAAGAATGAATATCAGAGATAGGCCAAGTAGAACAGGGTGGGAAATCTTGGAGAAAACAGTTCTTGGAATACAGAGCTGCTTCAAAGTCAAATATAAAATCATAAGGTAAACAAGCAAATTCACTGTAAACAGTAAGTGCGAGAGAAACTCAGCATTTCTCTCTGCTGATGCTGCAAGACTTGTAGAGTTTCTCTGGCATTTTTTTGTTCATCCCTCAGATTTCCAGCATCCACAGTACTTTGCTTTCACTTAAGTAAGTTTTTTAAAAAAGGATCTACAGTTCATGAGGTTGTGAATCTGCAAAACATTACAGATGCTTAGAAAACTTCTTACAGATTATTTGACAATTACTTCAATCTGACAAAAAGGAAGCAGTCTTTCGAACAAGGTTTAACAGGAGCGCTCAGCATACAAGAAATCCACAGACAATTTCGTTAATGACTTCCACAGATTAGTGGAAAACAGTGAATACAAAATTTTGAAATCAGAAGTCATAAGGAGCAGAATTGTTGATGAGTCTTTGCCAAATTTATTGTAGTCTTAAGATTATTTGATTTTGGAGAAAGCTGTCCAGGTTATACAATAAGTAGAAACCAGGAAGAGTCACAAACAAATCGTGACGGGAAGGACAACCCGCTTTTTAGAGACGAACAGAACCTACCCACTTAGGGTGTTCATATCTCAAACATGAGAAATGCCAAAACCCAACACAAAGTAGGAGAAACAAACATAAAAAAGGGTCACAAGCAAGAACAATTCTGAGCTATGTCAAAAGGAGTGACACATCTACAAAACTATGCATCACTCCAAGAGGATGTGCTGACGTGGAATACAATTTCACAGCAGAAAAATGTCAAATACTCAGACAAAGATGTCAAGGTAGTATAACTACCAGCATTACAGAAAATACCCAATGCGTTCCGAGGGGAATTGCTGACCCAAACCAGTTTGACAGAAACTATTTATGTCAATGGATATCTAGTTCCTGTCACTTTAGCAGGAAGAAATCAAAATCTGAATATTATTTAAGTGGAGAAAGACCACAGAAACCTTTGTAACAAAGATACTCGGGAGTCCTTGTCCATGAATCACAAAAAGCCAGCACCCGAGTTCAGTTGGTTACAGGTAGGCGAAAGGATTTTTTTTTGGTTGGTATTCCAAACAAAATGGAGTTTAGAAGTAGGGAGGTTTTGCGAAAAACTATACAAGGCAAATGGCACGAATCCAATCACAACTGGAGCACATGAACATTTCGTTTCCCTTATCCAAGGAAAAATATACTGGCATCCGAGGCACTCCACAAAAGGTTCACTGGGCTGAGACCTGGTACATGGGCTGTCTCATCAGGAGATGTTGAATAGATTCGATCTGAACTTATCAGAATATAGAAGAATCAGAGGCAACTTTGTCGAAACATACACATACAAGATTCTGCGGGGGTTGACAGCGTAGATGCAGAAAGGTGGTTTCCCTTTGTGGCAGAGTCTATGACCACTGGGCACAATCTCAGAATAAGGAGTCACACATTTAAGATAGTTGAGGCAGAATATCTGCTACCAAAATGGTTGTGAATCCGTGGCATTCTTCACCACAGAGAGCTGCTGAGGCTAGATCACTAAAAACCTGTCCATCCCATACTTAATCAGAAAGGGTAATCAAGAGTTACAGGAAAAAGGCAGGAAAGTGAAACTGAGTATTGTCGGATCAGCTATGATCTCATCAAATGGTGGAGCAAGCTCAATGGGCTGAATGGCCCACTTCTGTTCCCATGTGTTATGGCCTAATTTTAAGCTTGATACAGTTGAATCTTATCAGATTGAATATCACAGGGGAAGGAATAGAAGTTACAGCCAGAGAGATGAAACACGGTCCACGTGGCATAAACTGTCAAGATTAAAGCTATGTTACCAGAAAACTCTGTACCAATGAAGACAGCATACAGTAAAGAACATGTATGTAATTCATAATCAGGAAACTTCATTCTTAAGCAAAACTAAAACAATTTTGCCTTCAAAAGATCAAAAGAAGTTAAAAATTCCTTTGAGAAGCGTTATCCTAAACTGTTCAGAGGATTTGGGAAACTTGATACCAAATACAGCGTCATGTTTAGCATCTTTGTTAACATTACGCCTCTACACACTCTTTAAAAATTTCACCTCCACGCATAAGTACAGAAGCAACTTGAAGAAGTGATGAGAATGGGCATCATTACCCTGGTGGCAAAACCAAGTGAGTGGTGTTTGCACGTGGAGGGATACTATACCCAAATCCAAAAGGTCAACTAGAATATGCAATGATCAAACTGTGCAAAACTATGGTCACAAAGGAAATCTACCCTGTGAGCACATTCAATCAGAATTCACACAAATTGTCTAAAAGTAGAATTTTCACTAAATATAACACCAAAAGTAAGTTTCTCACAGATACCACTAATTGAGCAATGAAGGCTACTTATTACCTTTATCATTCCATTTACAGACTGCCATCTCAGCTGCAGAGGTTTTTCAAGGTAAGAATGTCTTAAGGAGCAGGCTTACCAAGTGCAGGAGGCTACCAACGTAATAGAAATCACCAGGCACAACTGTTGCATACTTGACCCAAAGGCAGCGAATATTCTTAAGGGTCTTTAACAAGAGTACTGCACTCACTCAGGACACAGCATACTACAAACAACCATATGTCATCCATACAAGGTGAGGGATTCATACAGAGAACCACATCATTTCAAAGTAAGCATCCAACAATTGATGGGACAAACTCAATATGAAATGTGGTCTTGGCAACAACCTGCACATCATGGAAGGTAAACAGTAATCAAATCAATGTCCTACCAATTGTCCAAGTCCAAAAAGAGAACATGCTGTGGAAGAATTGAAGAAACTCCAGACTATCTGAATTTGTGAAGTCACAGACTTTTAGGGCAGAGGACTGCAGGAAGAAATGAGATGGTAGTTACACAGAATTATACACATGAATACTCAAACACGAACTGCTGAAAAAAGCTAGGGGAACGAGGGAGTGAATACTGTACAAGGTCATGGTTTTGAAAGAATTAATGTTGGAGACTTTAATGTCCACTTTCCAATGTTATAGTCCTGGAAGGGCAAAGAGGAGAATAGCTTTGAATCTCAAAGTAGATAGCTATATCATCTGTCTCCTAACAGCCTTAGTAATAATGTCTAAGCAGCAGAGCGGAGCGAGCACGCGCTGAGTCCCACAAACTTCCTTGACATAAACTGGGATAGTCATAGTGTTAAGGGTTTACAAGGGTGGATTTCTTGAGATGTATCCACGCGAGATTTTTGTATTAAGACACAGAAGGCCCTAGAAGGGGCTGTGCAGTATTGGATCTGGCTCTGAGGAAAGAAGCTGGACAAGCATTCGATGTGGCAGTCGGGGAGCATTTTAGCGATAGTGAATAGAACACATGGCAGTTCAAATTTGTTCTGGACTACGAGAAAGAAAATGGCCTTCAAAACACGGCTTTGGATGGGGTGGTGATGGGGAAGGTGTTGGGGGGATGAGGAGAGGCAGATTTTATTAAAATAAAGCAGGGATATAGCCACAGTAGAATTGGGAAAGCTCCTTGTGGAGAGGTCTACCATGGAGCAATTTGGGGGTGGGGCAGCACTCAAAAAAAGAGCCTGGGGAGAGTATGGGTCTAAAACGTGCTCCCTGGAGAGAAACGTAGGGTCAATAAGTTCAGAGGACCCTGGATGTTGAAGACAATTCAGGACAGGATGAAGAAGAGGAGGAGTAGGGCTTTTAGCAAGTCCAAAGAACATAAGCACAGAAGAACCTGGAGCAGGAGTAGGCCACCTGGCCCTTCGAGCCTGCTCCACCATTCAATAAGATCATGGCCAATAGGAGCATTTCAGTTGCAGTCCTAGAGAAGTACAGCAAGTACAGGAGGGAACTTAAGTAAAAGCAATTAGAAGAGCAAAAAGAGAGCTTGAGAAGGGGCTCGTGAACAGGGTTAGGGAGAATCCTAAGATATTTTATAAATACACATAAGGGAAGTTGTTAACCACGGCAAGTGTAGGGCCCATTAGAGACCAAGGGGGCAACCCATGTGTGAGGGTGCAGGATACTGGAAGGGTGTTAAATGAAGACTTCTCTTCAGTGTTCACTGTGGAAAAGGAGAACAAAGTTACAGAATTCAGGAAAACTGACCATGAGGAACTCACACAGTTTGACACAAGAATTGGAGAACTATTGGAGGCTAAGTCGGGCTTAAAAAACACTGACAAATCCCCTGGCCCAGATGAACTGCATCCCAGGCTGCTGTGGATGGTGAGGCAGGAAATTGCAGGGGATGTGACTCAAATTTTCAACTCCTCTCTGGCCATGGAAAATGCAAGAGGACTGGAGAATGACCGTTTTAAGAAGGGTGGGAGAGATGAACCAGGAAATTACAGACGGGTGAGTCACACAGCAGTACTAGAGAAACTATTGCAGAAAATTCGGAAGAAGCAAATTAATACCAACTTAGAAAAGTATGAGTCAATTTGGTTAGTCAGCATGGCTTTGTCAGAGGGACGTCATGCCTAACAAATCTGTTAGATGTTTTTAAAAATGTGATGCAAGAGTGTGGATGAGGGAAGTTCGATTGATGAAGTTTATACGGACTTTAGCAAAGCTTTTGACAAGGTCCCACATGGGAGACTGAATGAGAAGGTTAATGCACATGGTACCAAGGGAAACTTGGTGAGATGGATGAGAACCTGGCTTAGTAATAGAGCACAAAGGGTAGGCTGGTGTTCAGTGGTGTACCACAAAGATCAGTAGCTGGACTCTTACTGTTTGTGATATACATGGATGGTATTGATAAAAACATGGGAGAAATGTTACGCAAATTTGTAGACAACACCAAGATTTGTTGAGTGGTTATTCGTGATGATGATGGGCGTCAGTTGTACGAAGATATAGATGGGTTGGTCAGATGGGCAGACAATGGCAGGTGGTACTTACCCCTAATAAGTATGAAGCGATGCACTTTGGAAGAAGAAATGAGATGTGGAAGTATTTAATGAATGGCTGGACACTGAGTAGCTTAGAGAAACTGAGGTATCTGGAGGTAATTATTCATAGATCTCTGAAGTTGGCAGAGCACATGAACAGGATATTAAGGTAGCATATGAGACACTTGCACTCATCACTTGTGGCAAAGGGTTTAACAGCAAAGAAGTAATGTTGGAATTGTAAGGCGCACCAATCAAGCCATAGCCAGAGTGCTGTGTGCAGTTCTGGTCACCTCACTACAAGAAGGGTGTGATAGCACTGGAGAGGGTACAGAGAAGGCTCCCAGGATGTTGCCTGCGATGGAGAAATTGAGCTATAAAGGAGGGATTTGATAGACTGAGATTGTTTTCTCTAAAGCAGAGAAGACTGAAGGGGGACATGATTGAGGTGCAAAGATTGAGAGGTATGGACATGCTACATATGTCAGCCTCTGTTCCCCTTGGTTGAGGGGTCAATTACGAGAGGGCATAGTTTTAGGGTAAATGGAAGGAGATTCAGAGGGGATTTGGGGAAGCAAACTTTTCACTCAGCAGGTGGTGGGAATCTGGAGCGCACTGCCTGGGAACACGATATACAAAAATATATGTAAAAAATGATACTTCCCCTCTTCCCATGCGAAAACTGGTGGATGAGAATGAAAAGAAAATATGGAAGTCTTAACAGATGTCGATTCATGGACATTTTTAATGACTTCAAAAGGTAGTGCTCGAGAATATATTGCTCTTCTGCAAGTAATTAATATTGTGCGCACAGAGAGGGGTAAACAAGTGCCATGATCATGTTAAAATGTTTAAACATGAAAGCACACACATTCTGAATGGTAGATGTCAGCTGATCACCTCTGCCACCGTCAGGTATTCCACTGTCACTTTCCCCTGAAGGTGGAGCAGTGCTTACTACAGCCAATCCACTTGTCTGTTTGTGCTGATTCACAACATCAGGTGGGCTTGGTTACTGTTGGTAAAACAAGTCTACAGAGCACTCAGATGCATGCACACTTTCAGATTCCGCATTAATCGGCAGGCCTTCCTCAGCCATGGTAAATGACATTATAAGAAAATGTCAGCCCCCTCTCGATAGCACACAGATGCAGCTGAAATTACAACTAGACTGTAACAATGTTCACACAATCCCTATAAGTACAGAAAGAGGCCATTGGACCCATCAAGTCTGCACTGACCCTCTGAAGAACATCCCCATATCAAGCACCCACCCTATCCCCGTAACCCTGCATTTCCACATGTCTAGCTCAGCCAGTGGCGCAGTCCTGGACACTACAAGGCAATTTAGCATGGCTACTCCACCTAACCTGCACACCTTTCGACTTAATCAGGGAACCTGGCAGAAACCCAGGACGACACACAGGGAAGGTGCAAACTCTACACAGACAGTCAGTCACCCAAGACTGCAGTCAAACATGGGTCCTTGTCACTGTGAGGCAGCAGTGCTAACCTCTAAGCCACTGTGCTGTACAATGTTCCCACATTAAGTTGTGTGTCCACTATCAAGGAAGACAGTGGAATGGGGTAAGCATGGGGCCGAGGCCTGAATTTTCACAGGCTCTCCATTGTCGCAAAGAAATGTCTCAAGAGGCCAAAAACAGAATGGCCTGGTCCCAAACACAGCACCCACCATTTTTGCATGGGGTTTGGGGAGGTCCAAATTGCATGTCCATGGTTCACAAAAGCAGCTGCGGATTTGAAAGCAGCTGCCTGCAGTCATGCCTGATTTTCATTAGTTAGGAAACATTGTGTGTGCAATCTAGGCCTAGCAGGGGGTGTCTAATTTTTGCAAAATTACTTGGGTAGGCAGGGCACTGTTCTGGACAGATAAGGCATATGGTGCTGGAACACTTCTGGGTGAGGTCAGATACAGTGAGCTGGACCTCTAAATTAATATGGCAGTCGTGGACATAAAATTATACAGAAATATTCAGCACTTTTTTGCACGATAGAACATCTGGTTTCAAACAAAATACGAATTTCTGCTGAGTCTCCTGGATGGATTTCAAAATGCATATGATTTACTTCAAATAATTTTCAAATATCTAATTTTATGTCATATTTACCTATTTTCAGCCACATTTTTATAAAGAAGTAATAAATTGTCAAGCCACAGTTTCACTACATGTACTTCCCATAATTGTTGAGATTTTAAGAAATCCCAAGTCTGATCATATTAATCAAACTTTTCTTACAAACCACTTATCCTCTTCACTTTGCTCATGTCCACATCTGTGCTGTCACTAACTGTGCTTTCTGCAAGAAATAACCAAGAGGGGGTTTTGCGATGCAGCATAACACAATAAATATTCAAAATCTCTGAGTGTATCTTCACTTATTGTTGCCATTTTAAAAATATGTTTTCGTAAAGATGGTACTAAAATCTATATTTTATGGACTTGTCCTGACATTTATTCCATTTGAATCATGCAAAATATGGTAAATCAACATACAGATGGCTGCACTGCACACATGAATTCACAGCTGCAGTACAAACAGGGGATGGATGTGAAATGGCCAGAGTTTTTTTATGGCAGGCAAGAAAAGGTCAAAATCTTTACCATTACACAGAAACATTAGTTCCCAAGATACACCAAGTCTCCTCCTTCCTTAAAAAGAACTGCCTACAAAATATGGAATTAGACGTTTGCCACTTAAACCATCAGTTTCCCCCAAACACTTCTGAATTATATCTAGCATGCCTGCTTATTTACCAGAACACAAGAATCTCTAGTTACATTGGAAATAAAGCTCATCTCCTAATGTTTAGCCAAATCAACAAAGGCACCAGCATCAAATTTCTGAATTGTATGGAGCAACAAAGAAATTTGGAAGTCTTAATAATGAATTACGCTCATTGCCAACAATTAGCAATCACCAAAACAAGCTGGAATGGTTGGCAAACACGCTCTCTATACAAAATATATCTAAACTGTGTCCAACTGCTATTTGAATACATGGTGGTAGTTTTACTAAATGAATACACAACACCACCATGTCATTCATGAAACTATGGGCATAGATGTTATTAGTAAGTGGCATCCAAAGTCCTAACATAATTTTATCTTTCTTTTTGTGATTTCTGTCACTGCACCATGGTAACCAAATCTGAGTACAAAGACATGCTCCTGCCTGAAAAGGGCCATTTAATGCAAGCAGAAACTGACCATTTCTACTATGATTTTAAAACTAGGTTTCCCTCACAGATCATTATTACAACGGAAGGTTTTGAATCACTTTAAAACAAGAAAGCATGTCCTTTCAGCCAGCAGAATGTATTTAAGTACAAAACTTTTTCTCCCTCTAATGCTGGTTAAAACATTAGAAAATATTGAAAAACAAAGAGAAAACAAGAGAAATCTGCTGCTCAATTGCTCAAATTGCAGATGGAACAAGGAAGGATTTCAGTTGGACTCAGCCCTCGGCTAGGTCACACTGGATCTACTCTTGAAAAGCTGTTTTTGCAGCTACAGTCGGTTTGTCATACTGTGGCACCAACCTTGCACCAGTGTGAACTTTCACAAATCTTACATAAGACACTAAGAAACAGGAACAGGGTTAGGCCATTCAGGCCCTTGAGCCTTCTCCATCATTCAGTAGGATCATGGCTGATCAAACATTCTTCATATCCATTTTCCTTCCCTTTCCCCATAACCCTGATTCCCTACTGATCCCTTCTGCAAAAGCTTCCATGTCTCCCTAGCATATGATTACTTCTAATGGTTTCTAATAGCAGCCCCCATGTATCTTGCCCAAGTATCATGTCTTATGTTGACATCAGGACAGCAAGTGCACGCTGCATATTCTGCCACATAAGTAGTATGATTCTAATCCTGTTCTTACACACAGTGGTATAGTTCAGAAGAGAGCATTAGCAGTGAAGGTGGACGAGATCCATAGCTACATGATTCCTCTTACTGAGTCATAGTCATACAGCGTGGAAACAGACCCTTTGGTCCAACTCATCCATGCTGACCATATTCCCAAACAAAACTAGCCCCAGTTGCGAGTTATTTGTCTGTGGTTTCTTCAGATTTGCAATTCTATAAGATTCTATAAGATTGGCCTTTTAATCTCAGATAGACATTCAGTAGTATTAATTAAATACGAGTATTATGAAGCATTTTAGTGTTACTATTGAAAATATTCTCTTCGGCCAGAGAGTAGTGGGCTTGTGGAATTCATTGCCACAGAGTGCAGTGGAGGCCGGGACGTTGGATGCCTTCAAGGCAGAGATCAACAAATTCTTGATCTCAAAAGGAATCAAGGGCTACGGGGAGAGTGCAGGGAAGTGGTGTTGAAATGCCCATCAGCCATGATTTAAATGGCAGAGTGGGCTTGATGGGCCGAATGGCCTTACTCCCACTCCTATGTCTTATGGTCTTATCCCTCTAAACCCTTCCTCTTCATATACATGTCCAAATGTCTTTTAAATGTTGTAACTGTACCTGCATCTACCATCTGGCAGTTTATTCCATGTATGAACAAGCCTCTGCAAAAAAAGAATTGCCCCTCAGGTCGCTTTTAAATCTTTCTCCTCTCACCCTGCAAGTATGCCCCCTAGCTTTGAATTCCCCCAGCCCAAGGAAAAGTCCTTTGCTATTCACCTTATCTATGCCCCTGATGACTTTATAAACATCTGTAAGGTCACAATGAAGCAAATGATAGCCCAACCAACTCCAGTCCAGCCAAGACCAACACTCAAACCTGGAATCTGGCTCAGTGACAAATTACAGAACAGGGGAATCAGTCGGCTGCATGGTGGGTTTGAGCTGCAGAAATGCCAATAGTGTGGGTTCATTTCCTGTACCAGATGAGGTTATCGTGAAGGACTCTCCTTCTCAACTTCTCCCATTGCCTGAGGTGTTGAGACCCTCAGGGTAAACCATCACCAGGCATCTCCCTGAGAAGAGAGCAAGCAGCCTTACAGTCTGGTAGGACTCTGACTACTTTATCTTTTATTTACGCTGCAGCAGTTCAAGAACACAGCTCACCACCACCTGTGAAGAGCAGTAAGGAAAGGGCCAGAAATACCGGCCCAGCTAGCAACACCAACATTCTGTAAAATAATTCTTTAAACAGTGTTCAGGCCATTGGAGAAACTCTCTGATCTAACCGCATATTGTTTTACAAAAGAGATTAATCAGGTCCACAAGAAAAATATTTTTGAAAATTTGGAATTGGCAACACAATCAAACATTTATTATTTTTTCCATTGATTCGCAAGTCTTCATCTCACAGTACAATAGAGTTTTCAATTTATCTTTTCAGTGATACAGTAACAGACATTACTATGAAAAGAATGACAGGTAATTAGGCCATTGGGACATAGGCAGATCATTCAGTCCCTTGTGCCTGCTTAGACCTGGAATTAGATCCTGGTTAGTCATATTCATTTTTGCTCCACTTCCTAAGATATCCATACCTACTCTGTCATTCTTAAAATTTTCAGTTGATCATCAGCAACTGCCGCTTGACAAAGCAATGCCAGATTTCAACCACTTCTGCATGAAAAATATACTTCCTGATACCTATTCCTGATTCCTGATAGCAAGCTTCAATTTTAATTGTCACCAAGCCTCCTACTGGCTGAACTTTATGGGGCGTAAAGGAGGAGGTGGGGATTAAGGCCACTCCAGTAGAAAAACTGTGTAGCAATAGATGTACGAGTAAGCTCTTGTATGTGCAATGAAGTGGTAGCTGTACCACTGATGTCCCCTGAGAAGTATTGGTTTCTGGTTGCCTTTGTGTTACACAGGGGATGAGGGGTAATTCCTGGCTTGTAGGGTTTGATAGGATGAACAGCTGGGTTTTAAAGGTGGCACCTGTGCACGTATCCCAGGATGTCCTGATGCTGCTGAATACTTGTACCTGTGCAGGGGGTGTGGTGGTGGCAGGCCAGTGGAGGAGAAAAGAGAGAGAGAGAGAGACAGAGACAGAGACAGAGACAAAGAGAGAGAGAGAGAGAGACAGACAGACAGACAGCGAGGCGGAGACAGAGAGAGAGAGAGAGAGAGAGAGAGAGAGAGAGACAGCAAGAGACACAACTGTGTAGCCAAATTCTGAAGGAATGCCATCTACAGGTTTGCTGACAACCTCCCCGTGGCAGACAGATGTCAAACAATGATGAGTCTAGATACAGAAAGGAGATAGCGGGCTTGGCATCATGGTGCAATGATAACAACTTCTCTCTCAAAATAGGCAAACAAAGAACTGATCATTGACTTCAGGAAGTGAGGAGGAGAACATGCCCTCATCCACATCATCAGTGCTGAGGAGGAGAGGATCGAGAGCATCAAGTTCCTAGGAGTGACAATAACCAACAGTGTGTCCTGGACTTCCAGCGCAGATGTGTCGGTTAAGAAGGCACAGCAACACTTCTTCTTCCTCAGGTGGCTTAGGAAATCTAGCATGACCATAAGGACGCTCATCAACTATTAAAGATGCACCATGGAAAGCATATTATCTGGGTACATACCAGCATGGTATGACAACTGATCTGCCCAAGATCACAAGAAACTACAGAAACTTGTGCATAGAGTGCAGTCCATCAGAAAAGTCAACCTCCAATCCATAGATTCCATTTACACTTCTTGTTGCCATGGAATGAGTGCCAACATCATCAAAAACCCATCCCACCCCCATAATGACCACTTACAACCACATCCATTCGGCAGAAGATACAGAAGCTTGAGCACTCAAACACAAGCAAGTTCAAGAACCATTCTTCTCTGCCATTATTAGACTGATGAATGGACTTTCTAACTTCAAAATAATGTTGATCTTGCCAATGTTGGTCTTGTTTTGTGCACCTCCTGTGCAGTGTAACCTGTAACCTCCGTCTAAGCACCCTTTGATCTCTATGTCCTTGTTTGCTATGGTCTGCCTTTACTGCTCGTAAAACAAAGCTTTTCACTGTACTTAGGTACACGTGGCCACAATAAATCAAACCAAATCACTGGAGGAAGCATCACCACAAGGGGGAAATTCTACTTGAACGGTTTACTCCCATTAGACAGTCATCAAGATTTCTAAAGTAGCACAGCAAGAGATAAATGATGCTGAAAGGTATACCCTTGATAAATGTTTAGGATACAATATGTCAAACGACTATCTGCACTTAAAAATACACAGTCAACCAGAATTTCCTTTCTTCACAAATTTACAAAATCAGAGCCAATGGGTGTGACTTCCCATTGAGTTCAACTTGAAGTTGATAACAACATCCAACCATTACATGCCACAAACTTGCCTCAAATTAGCAAAGTGGTACAATAGGTGGGCAAGCCATAACCAAGAGTTTCCTGCTAACACTCAAACCATTACCTTCATTGTGTCACAAATGACATCCCAGGTGACTGTGACAAAGTTGAATCCTTGATACAGACACCAATCTACAACATTGACACCATTAACCATATCATCCTCCATCTACGGCGCTGCACTGCTGTCCAGCTGACTGTTCTTGCCTGGTTCAATTTTCATCTATCGACTCTTTGAAATTTTACACAGATCACAAGAAGTTAATCACTTTCAGTATCTGCATACTAAGGCAGCTAATGGAGTGATATCCTTTATCACGTGAGAAATTGAACATAAAAGTGAGGATGATATGCTTCAGTTACACAGTGCATCAATGCAACCACATCTTGAGTACTGTATGCAATATTGGTCTCCTTACTTAAAGAAGTGTGGACACTTACTGGAGGCAGTTCACTCGATTAATACCTGGAATGAGTGGGTTGTCAGAAAAGAAAAAAATACATAATTGAGCTTGGTTTTCACAGGAATTTAGAAAAGCATATAAGATTCTGAATTGTCTTGAGAGGATGGATGTAGAAAAGATGCTTCCTTTTATGGGCGAGTCCAAAACTAGGGTGCACTGTTTAAAAATTAGGGGGTCACCATTTTAAAACAGAAATAAGTGGAATTTTCTTCTAAGATTTAACAGACTCTGGCATTTGCTGCCTTGGAAAATGAAGCATGGGTTATTTTTTAAAAGGAGAGATTAATTCCCTTGCCAATTAAGGGTCTGAGGTTAGCTGGGAATGTGGAATTCAGAACACAAACAGATCAGATGAACCTACTGAGTGTGGAAGCAGGCTTGAAGGGCCAAATGGTCAGTTTTAACATGCTCATAGGCAGAGGATCACTTGCAATGGCTTCTCTTCCAGCTTCCTCACCATTACTACTCATGTCCCACAAGAATTAATCCACAGCCCTCTCCTAATTTTCAATCTACACATTGCCATTGGACAACACCATCCAAAGAAGTAACTTTACTGTTCACAAAGGCTGGCAACGCCCAACTGTATCTCACCACCAACATTCTCACCTCCTCCACAGTTGCTAAATTATCAGGCTACTTATCCACATCAAGCACTGACTGAGAGAAATTATTTTCAATTAAATATTGGGCAACCTGAAGTCATTGTTTCCAGTCCTTTCTCGAACAACCAACTCCACCGATCTGGCAGGAGTTTGAAATCGGGACACAAACTGTTCATTAAATTGGTATCACATTTGGTACCAAACCAAACTTCTGACCTCATTCTACCACTTTTCAGGCCATCCAATTCCTCTATAGTAGGTTCTTCATCCCCATCACTCCTGTACTGTCTATCGTATTTTAGCTCCCAGTCAAATCATGCCTTTATATCAAATTACTCAATCTGATTTTCAGAGCTTTCCATGGCCTCACCCCTCCTTACCTCTAATGTTTCCAGTTCCACAACCCACCAAATTATCCTAACTTCTCTAATCCTGGCCTCTTCTAAATTCCTCAGTTTTATTAGTCCAACCAATGCTGTTTGTACTTCCAGTTGTATTGTTGTATTGGTCCATAGTTCTTGAAGACCCTCCTGCCAACTCTTTGCCTCTTTTTTTCCCCCCATAAACCACAACTCTTTGACCAAGCCTTACATCATAACATACGAGACACTGAGACACAGGAACAGAAGCTGGCCATATCCCCCATGAATTTGCTCAGCCTTTCAATGAGACCATCACTGATTTCACCAGCTTCAATTTGGCTCTAAGGTTCTGCACATGGCAACTGGCATCAGCACCCCAGTCACTGCAGTGACTTCTGCTTCCGCAAGTCACTCCTCCCACATGGATCTCAAAGGCTCACACAGTCAGAAAGAAAATTAGAGGGAATGCTGCTTATCTCCACTTTCCTGCCTTTCACCCCATAATCCTCCATTCCCTTACTGATCAAAGATCGCTCTCTCTGCCTCCCTCAGCCTCGAATGTACTGACCTACCCAACCTTGACAGCTCTGTGGTAAAGAATCCCACAAATTCACAGCTTTTAGAGATGAAATTCCTCATCTTGGTCTTAAAATGGGGGTTCCTTATTCTGACATTATGCCTTTTGGTTCTAGACTTTCCCACAAAAGGAAACAAACTTTCTGCATCTACCCTGTCAAGTCCCCTAAGCATTTTATCTGTTCCAGTAAGGTCTCTTCTAATTTTTCTAAACTCCAATGAGTACAGGCCTGAGCTACTCAACCTTGCCTCATAAAAACAGTCCCTCCATTCCCATTCAACATGTGAAGATTCAGTGGGCTATCTCCAATGGTAGTACATCTGTCCTTAAAATACTGTCAAAAGTTTTGGCTCCTGTATCTAAGTGTGGTTCGACCACTATATTTTTAGCAAGACTTTTTTTTAAAAAAAGTATGCTCCATTCCCAATAAAAGCTAATACTCCATTTGCCTTTCCCATTGCCACTTGAATTTGGATACTAGCATTTAAAATGTTTCTTACAAGGACACCCAGAATGCCTGCTATTCTTCCTGCCACAGTGCATCTCCCACATTTCCAACACTGTGTTCCATCTGCCTAGTTTTTGCCCATTCATTTAACTAATCACTGTAAACTGTGTGTGATCCTCATCACTTGCCTTCCCACCTATTTTTGTGCTGTTTGTGAACTTGGGTATAGTGCATTCACTTCCTTCATCTAAATCATTCGCATGTACTGTAAATAAATTGTGGCCCAAGCACTGATCCTCATGGCACAGCACTAGTCACAGGTTATGATCCTGAAAACACCTCCCTTATCCTAACTCATACCATGGGCTCCTATCCCTACTAGGTAGCCTTATTTGCAGCATTTTATCAAATGCCTTCCAGAAATTCAAATATATTATATCTAATGCTTCCCCTTTGTCTATCCAATTTGTTACTTCCTCAAATAATTCTAATAAATTTGTCATGCACAATTTCCCCTTCATGAAGCCATGCTGACTCTGCTCAATTATTCTATTTGCTTCTAAATGCTCTGCTAATATATCCTTTATGTTCGATTCTAACATTTTCCCAATAACTTGTATTAAACTAACTGGCCACAGTTCCCTTTTTTTACCTTTATCCCTTTGAAATAGGGCATTACATTGGCAGTTGCAGTTTTGATCACTTGAAATATTATCCCTTTAGATAGCTAGATGTTAAAATTTGTTTGAGAAGCAGTTGCACTTGGATAAATAAACAGAACATGCGGAAATACACAGAACTAAAATTATAGCCAACCAACACTGAGCTTCCAGGGAAAGAATAGGTATTTATTGACACAGAACAACAAGAAAATAGTTCAGAATTGCAACAGTGCAGAGGAAAATAATGAAATAAAGATTCAAATGTCTGATACAGATGATTACAAGGTAGTTAGTTAGTCAACTAAATAATACTCTGCCAAGTTTTCTCAAAGGAAAGCATGAGTAACATGTCCTCTTGACTTAAGGATACCCCAAATTAAACCACTCATATAATTGGGTATAGAAATACATGATTACAACTTTCAGGTTACAGTAGTGAAATGTTTCCCATAATTGCTTATGATTGTATTAATTCATCATAAACAAATGAAAACAAAATTTTTGACCGTTTGCAATATTTTGGCATGATACAAAAACTTGTAAGAAATAAACAGTTAGAATTAAAATATCCAATCACTCCAAAGCAGAGCTGAAAACGAAAACAGTATTTTAACGCAAGGCTCATGGAACATGAACCATGTTCACAGAAGACGAGCATTACAAAGTTATGGTTTTAAAGCTAATTTTTCATTTATCCTAGAACTACACTATAACACATTTAAAGAAAAATGAAAACGATCTACTTAATTGATCTTCTGATAAAATCACTGAATATTTATCAATGATGTATCTTTAAGACAGTCTAGATTACTTAAAAGACATAATATTATTTTCCAAGAGCCACTTAACAAATTAGGTTGGAGGGAATTATTTTGATACCTGGCTATGAAGTAATGTCCAAATAGAAAGTGATTTTATTTGCTGAAATATTGGTTTATCTAATTGTTAAAATTCGATGCAGTTACTAAAGTAATCTGAATTGCAGCTTCATTACATTATTAATCTTGATACCATTTCAATGTTAAATTTAGCAGATTTAAGGTTACAAAATGGTAATGACAACAAGTAACTTTTTTGGTGGAACACAATTAACATTCTATGCACTGCCAAATGTCTCTTTTTAAACTTCAATGACAAAAAAGCTAGGAACCTTTCATTGATGCAGGATGCAAACACCATCACATAAATTTGAATGAAACCTCAAATCAAGTTCCAATCAACATACACAGTGAACAGAGCAGGCACATAATATTCAAATAAGTTATGGCTGTAAAACCATTGCCCTCTCAGCAATGGCACAAATGTAATTCAAGTTGCGCTGTACAAATTACAAGATAATATGAATGCCAAGCACGTGTCCACACTATATTGTAAATGCAATATATTTTGACTGCAAACCATTTATCTCATTCATTGTTTGCAGATCCTTATTTCTGCCCTCTGATTTTTTTTTGTTCTGAGCCTGTCCAACTGCTAAAGAAATTTATTGCCTCGTACATTGAGTATGGCTGAGGAATCTGCAACATGAAGAATTAGACTTCATTGGCCATTGGAGCACTTCCCAGTGCATTATTTTAGCAAAGGCCTAGGAAAACCAACTAAAAACTATGTTAAACAAAACCAGAAATTGCTGAAAATGCTCAGCAGGTCTAGTGGCATCTGTGGAGAGAAATCAGAGTTAACGTTGTAGGTCGAATGACCCTTCCTCAGAAGAGAGGGTCCCTCAACTAGAAACATTAACTCTGATTTCTCTTCAGAGGTGGCACCATACCTACTGAGATTTTCTAGCAATTTCTGGTTTTGTTTCTGATTTACTGTATCTACAATTCTTTCAGTTTGTACCAAATTATTTTAAACCTCATTTAGGCAGCAGTGGATTTGGAAAGTTGATCAACTCATATCAAATAATCACGTTACATTTAAGTCATCATTGGATAAGCATATGGACGTACATGGAATAGTGTAGGTTAGATGGGCTTGAGATCGGTACGACAGGTCGGCACAACATCGAGGGCCAAAGGGCCTGTACTGTGCTGTAATGTTCTATGTACCTGGGCAAGAAGGAATAGGTGTTAAGCTATAAATACCAAAAGAGGTAATCAATTCTTAGAAGTATACAGAGGCTATCTAAATCTTTCGCCAAGCTGTGAGGCATTTCATTCTGCCTGCTGACCAAGCCCCCAAAAAGAGCAATAGCCTCTGGAATGTGCTGGCAGCTTGTGTAGAGTGCCTACTTTTCTGCACATTTCCAAAAGCGAGCTGGTATGGTTCTTAAATGCAGAGAGATCACTCACTGATGGTCGAACTGTGCATTGAAAGAATGCAATATCAAAGCTAAATGGTTGACCGTACACACAGTCAATGAGATATCCCGTCCTAATTTCAATCACCCAAGGAGGTCAGAGAAGAATTTTCCAGAATTACCCCTCCCTCCTGGCCCTGCATTCTTTTTCTCTGCTTTCTGTCTCTCCTAAATGATTGACTGGTGCAGGGAAAGGGAGACAAGATGTTTTTAGTGATGGTGCTTCAGACATCAAGAGCCAGCTGGTTTTCTTCTGCTCATCATTTTCTTATTTGTAAATCAACATACTCCTCCACACCTCCCAAAATATCGCACTAAGTTCCTATGAATTTGATGGATGAAATCAAAGCGTAGAAAGACGAGGTCCTAGTCCTACATGGGATTTTTTAAATCCTTGAGATGTTATTGCTTGGCCCAATCTCCAATTTTGTAAAATTTCATAATCAGTACTCCCCATTTTTGGAATTTCAAAGGGACATGGTTCACAAAGCATTACAGGGGGCTTGAGGTCTTACTGCTGTTGCAAAATAACAAAATTAACTGGCACTCATCTCTAGCTTAGTAATTATATCATGTTGAATCACAGAATATTGGAGGGAAAATAGTCCTACTTCTGTACTTATTTATCATGTTTGCCATACCTGAAATATGACTGCTTTCTCACAGAGCGGTCAGTACGCAACCAAACTCAGAAGGTTTTGCTTTTACAAGACGGGTGCTCCACATTTCTGACAGGAGATTCCTCTCAGGGCTAGCTCTGGAATGGAGAGGCACATTTCTTTCAATGCACAGAACTGTCAGAGGAAGGTAAAGTACCTCCCTTTTTCACAGCAGTCAGCTGCTGTTTTCTGACATGTAAAGGTCCTGACAGCCACTTTCACACCCACTGTCAAAGAATAAGTACATTAGCTAAGTGTTATGGCACTGTGCCAGTGTCCCTGCCTCTGGGTCAGGGAGCCCGGATAAGTCCCCAGTGTGCAGTTGTGTGTCATAACATCCCTGAACACACTAATTCAAAATATCTATAAGCTAAGTGTTGAGATGCTGCGAGGTCAAGTAACTGCAGTGTCAGCTGGGTATGATCCTGGGAGAATGAGGGAGGAGGCCAAGTCTGTACGCTGCAGCATGCTAAGGTAAGTGAGGCAGTGTTTATAGTAGACATCCAGTGCTTTCTTGAATGTATTCAGTGACTGTGCCTCCACAGCCTACTGTGGTAGTGAAATCCACAGGTTCACTGCTGTTTGAGTGAAGAAACCTTTTCCTCACTTCAGCCCTAACTAGCCTATCTCATATTCGGAGACCATGACTGAATCAGGGCTGAGTCCTGTGGTGGTGGTCCCAGTGGGGGTTTGGAGGCAGGTTTAGCAGGGAGGGGTGTTGGAGTAGCAGGTCTAGACAGCAGTGTCAGGTCCCTGGGGGTGGTGGGGTGTGTTGATGTCAGGTTAGGGGGTAGACGGTGTTGGGAGTGGAGGAACATGGGTGCAGGCGCAGCTGGGTATGGGATCAGTTTAACAGTTTTCCAGTGAGTTAGACCATGTATTTAACAACTCAACTTTTCCCGAGTAAATATTTTACTTAAATTTAATCAGAACTCTCCAAAGTCACCGATTTAAATGGAGACCTTCAGAGGGTTCCATGCATAGAAGTACTGTCCAGTAGGAAATTTCCCAGGCAATTCCTTTGGAAACATGTACAGTGGAGCATCCCTCTGTACAACTCCAATCTATTGCTGGGATAATGACTGTCCAGCCAGAGGAAAGACTGTCCTACAGTTTTGCCAAAGGAAGTCCAAATTTCCAAAAGGAATTTCATAAACAGTGAAGAGACACACACACAAACAAACCGAACACAGGGACAGGAGTTGGTTTATTTGGCCTTCGAGCCCGCTCTGCTGTTCAATACGGTCATGGCTGGCGGCCCACTCCATATCACCTTTCTGCTTGTATCGCATACATTTTGACTCTTTTAGACTGAAAACATTCAATATTTCTGCCACGACTGTTTTCTGTGGCAGAGAATGCCACATGCTTACCAATTTCCCATCTCAGGCTTAAATGGCCTAACCCATAGCCTTCAACCATGAACCCTGGTTCTGGATTCTACAATTGTCAGAAACATCCATCCTGCATTTAGCCAATCCAATCCTTTTGGAATTTTATTCGTTTGTGTGAGACGCCCTCTCCACCTTATTCTTCCAAACACCAGTGAATACAGTCGTAACTGATCCAGTCTCTCTTCATACATCAGTCCTGTCACCCGAAGAATATGCCTGGTAAACCTTCATTGCAATCCCTCCACAGCCAGAACATCCCCTAATTTAAGGAGACCAAACCTGCACAGAAGACAATACTTCAGATGCGATCTTACCATGGCCATGTACAATTGCAGCAGGCAACCCTGCTCCTATACGCTTAACACCGTACCCCCCACCAAGTATTAAGGCCAACATATGATTTGACCTTTTTGTCCCTCGTTTATTTCAGTGATTGGTGTAAAGGACACCCAGCGCTCAGTGCACTTCATCCCTTCCCAATTTAACCACCAGATAATAATCCTCCTTCCTATTTTTAGTCCCAATCCTCAGGTCTGTGGCTGTTTTGACTATTTTCAATGCTCCTTCCCAATAGCAACCTATCATAGTTACACTAAATCTAACTTTGTCTCTAATTCCCCTTATTAGCCATGGCTGGGCTACCTTTCCTATTTTATTTTTGCACCAGACAGAACTGAGCAATTTTTACAGTTCCCCAGTGCACTCTAAATGTTTGCCATAGCCTTTTCACCGTCATCCCCTTAAGTAAAGCTACCTACTTATCATGGATACACACACATATTCCACATCTGAAAAGACAAAATAAAACCATGAAAAAGTGGTAAATCTCTCTCAAATGAAACGCAACACAGAAAACTGTAATGGACCTAGCGACAAAACTGCATCTTATTTGACTGCTAGGTTATATGTGTAATTAAGCATGTATGTTAGATCAAATCCAATTTGAATAACCCAGTTTTGAATTACATTGTAATATTGTGATCCAGAGAAAGACAGAGCCCATCACTATTTTCCCAGGCACCTTGCCTGTACAGTTCCCACAGAAAACAGTATAGCATTTTTCACTGTCTCTGCAGAAAGTGCCTTGAAAAAAAAAAAAATGGCACATTCAGAACACGCAATTATTTCTTTTGTGACTTTAACAACACTCAATGTTTGGCCCATAAAACAGCTTACAGTTTCCAGTAAACATAAACTTAATAGAACTTTAAGTGACTCAATAATAGGTCACACATTGTCAGACTATGTTACGAGTCATGTGCTGTTTGCTTAGATTATGCCAAAATTCCATCAAACCCTGAGTTGTAGACTGTTCAAGCAAACCTTTTAAAAAGCAAAAGCTAATGAGAACATCTCAGTTTCATTTTTATTTGAAGGAAGAAGCACAGTCTGAATTTGTAACCAGTTTCAAGATCATGAGCTCAAAAGGAATAGAAACAGCTAGTAATCACAGAATGACAGTGCAGGATGTGGCACTGGGGCAGAGTAAGGCATTCTACCATGCATGCTTGCAACCCTACACTGCGCCTAAATGCCAGGAGCATGGTCAAGAAAATGAGTAAGTTACTGTCACGAGTAACCTTATTCGACAAAGATAATAGTTGAACAGTCTTTCAGTATCACAGTAGACATTGTCATGTGCAATCCTCTTTTGTTTTGCCTTACCCATGTTTCATCATAATTCTGGCTACGTGGTACTTACCGGCACATTACTACTTTGTTCAAGCCCCATATAGCCACAACGATCTTACTCATATGGCTACTTATGCCTGCAGCTCACTAGCTTTATTTCTCCTACTTCAGACATTAAAGTATATGCACTCCAAACCCAACTCAATCTGCGCTGTATTTTCTAACTGTCTTATTCTGTCACATTTCTATTTTGTCCTAGCGTGGTCTGACTTATCCAGGTCCTCAGGGAGAAGAGATAAAGTGAAATAACAATTCATCCTGATGCCCTCCTAACCTTGCCAAATTTCACTGTTGAAAAACTGTAGAGATCTCGGAAAGGCACTATATTTTTAAGGCAACTAAATGATATCACAGCACGTAATTTAGAATAAAAGATTTTGATTTACCCTTTGAATATTCAGTCAATCCATTAGTCAGTCCACCAGTTAACTCAGTAAACCATGTAGCAGAAATTTTAAGTATTTAACCCAGGCTGTACGTGTAAGTCTGTGATGTGTTAGCATGCATTGGTGTTAATAAGCTTCCAGACATCAGTTCTGTACAAACCCGACTCAGACATACATTCCATGGGCTAAGAAAGAAAATCACAAAGTACATCATTCCCCCACACAAAATAACATTCCTACAAGGACAACAATCCCAGCCTTGTTGCGTTCTTTCCTACATACAATGTACAGGTTGCTCCTATTCCAGAACTGGTCCCAATGACTCCCAAATCTGTACATTTAGTACACCTTGCCAGCCATACCTGAAATTGTGTTATCTTAGTGATCCAACACTCACTAGCATGTGAATCTGTCAAAAATTGTGAGATTACTATTTTGGAGATCCTTAAACTTATTCCCTAGTTTATAAAAATCTATAGGACCTCAAACTTTTCCTACATCTACCACTGGTTCCAGCACGGGCCATAACTTCTGATAATTCTTTTTAACCATTTTCATGTTCTTTCATGTTCAGTGATTAACAGTTAATCCATTAACGCTAAATGCAAAGTGGAGGCTGAGCATAATATGTACTGTTCTATAAACAGCAGACAAATCTAATACTCTTACATTAGTAACAATAATTGAGAGCTTTTCTTACAGGTTTCTCTATATAAAGTGTTATTCTTCGTCAAGAACCTCAGTTCAGATATTTTGCTGTTCCACAAGTTAAACAACTTTGCTTTCATTACACTAACTCATTTAATTATCCGGAGCTGATGGAAAAGGAAAAGGTCTTAGCACTGAAAATACTCACATCACGTTCAATGAGACATGAGGAACAACATCATCAGAATCATATTTTTGAAGTTTCAGAATCAGGATTGTTATTCCCACCTCAGGATTTTGCAGTCTGGGCTTAGAAGCTCCTAACTTGATCGACAATCACAAATGCAAGTTGCCCAGCTCTCTCCCATCACTAAACATTTTGTGGTTCTCTAGTGGTAACTGTCATGGTTCTTTCCTTGAAAGATAACATTTGTTACGTTCAAGTTGAAGTGCTTAAAACCTGTCCATTACTGTAACATTGCTGTGATATAAGCAGTTAGAAGGGTGAGCCAGGTTGCAAATTATACAGCAAGTTTAACATAAATGTGAACAAGCTAAAGTTTAGAAAATTGGAATGCAGTCTGCAACTATGCACCCATGGGAATTCTACCTCATTCAGGAAAGTAAGGCAAAGATTGGTGATTTAGAACTATGAATCCTCTCCATGTCTCCAGCAAGACGGTAGGTCAAAAATTCCAGGTTAAAAGTTAACTGATCATTCACTTGTAACTAACAAGCAAGTTCTATCTGCCAAGTACAGAAGGAAGCATAATTCACAATCTTCCACGTCTGCTCTGCATAAAACCTCTCAACATTCCAAACCACACTGCTGGTTACTTCAGGAAATTAATGCAAGTTTTACTCGTAGATACAACAATGTAAAATCAAAGCATACGCAAGTGTACAATTTTAAAATGGGACTAACGATACCTTGCCCTTCACCTGCAGATGACCACTATCCTTCCTCCTATGTAGCACAGATTAACAAATTACAAATCCTGACACTGCGACTAAAAAGGAAACAGAGCCCATGTGAAAGTACTGAAGAACCACACATGGTTCAATTAACACCTTTGCATAAGCCATGAATTTTCTCAACTATTGAAAACAATAAATCAACAGTTCCAGAAATTCATTGCTGTACATACATTTCAATCAAAAATCACAACAAACAAAACACTTCACAAGATGCAAGTTTGCTGGATATCACAGAACTACAGAATGTGGCTACATGGGATACAGTATCTCATTTCCATCAGGAAAGGGACTAGGCAAAACACGTTAAAAGTGGGAGTAATAGAAACAAGGCCTTCCAAAAATATTTGATTCACAGCCCTTAGTCCACATGAGCTTGACAACAGCCATGAACAACAAAAAACAAACCAACTGATTAAAACAGAATTTGCTGGATATACTCACTCAACAGGTCTGACAGCATCTGTGGAGGGAGAAACAGAGTTAGCATTTCAAGTCCAGTGATCCTTCTTCAGACCTTCCCAGCAGGAGCAGTTCTTTTTTTATTTTAATTGATTAAATTGGGAGAAGACAAATTTTTCAATCAAGTTGAATGGAGAAGCAGATTTGTAAAGTGGTGTTAATGGTGGATTTATACTATATTTACAAAATTAGCTGAAGCAGTTCAAATTCAATGCAGCGTTAGGATGCTCAGAAATGGTTAATTAGTAGAAGCTGAAAGCATTGATAGTGGTTTTAGATTTTTTTATCCCCTTCATGTGAACCTGCAGAGTTGTGAACTGTACTTTTCTGCTCATGTAGAACAGAAACTCACTCATGCAAGTGATCAGCCCATTTCAGTGTTCAAAACTGATATTAAAGGGAAAAGACAGAAAAAAGAGAGAGAAATTGACTATAAATATGAAACTAATTAAGCTGCAAGAAAGAAAGTTTTAAATCAAAATTAAATCAAAGCAGGTAGGGAAACACCTGCCTTATTGAGAATGACGAGTTACAAAGGCAAGAATCACAATGAGAAAAGAAACACAGTTGCTTTCCGAAAGAGAAACAGACAACTGAAGAAGGAATAAAAACGTAAACTCTGGAACTTTAATACAAGTAAAAAACAAGTGTGTAGATTTCTCCAGTTGTTTTGATAAACCCAGAAAAGTCAGAGGCAAATCTGACTTGGGGGCCAAATGCGACCTCATACCCTTCTCTGTTCTAAAAGTGCTGAGAAGTATTCCACTAGGGATGTGAAAACAAGTACTGCAGCAAAATATTCAGCACACAGATCTGGTACTGCTCCGCTCCATCATTAGCCAAGTGAAGAAATACATAGATAATAAAATGTGAGGCTGGATGAACACAGCAGGCCAAGCAGCATCTCAGGAGCACAAAAGCTGACGTTTCGGGCCTAGACCCTTCATCAGCTCTCTGATGAAGGGTCTAGGCCCGAAACGTCAGCTTTTGTGCTCCTGAGATGCTGCTTGGCCTGCTGTGTTCATCCAGCCTCACATTTTATTATCTTGGAATCTCCAGCATCTGCAGTTCCCATTATCTCTGAAGAAATACATAACTGGAGCACGAAGACCATAGACCTCCAATTCCACATCGTCTGCACTTAACACAAAGGGCCATGATATCATCAGGACAGCAAGTGTCTCAACCGGGAAAGACAATAGACAATAGGTGCTGGAGTAGGCCATTCGGCCCTTCGGGCCAGCACCACCATTCATTATGATCATGGCTGATCATCCACAATCAGTATCCTGTTCCTGCCTTATCCCCATAACCCTTGATTCCTCAATCTTTAAGAGTTCTATCTATCTCTTTCTTAAAAGTATCCAGAGAGTGGGCCTCCACTGCCTTCTGGGGCAGAGCATTCCATATATCCACCACGCTCTGGGTGAAGAAGTTTTTCCTCAACTCTGTTCTAAATGGCCTACCCCTTATTTTTAAACTGTGTCCTCTGGTTCTAGACTCACCCATCAGCGGAAACATGTTTCCTGCCTCCACAGTGTCCAATCCCTTAATAATCTTATATGCCTCAATCAGATCCCCTCTCATCCTTCTAAACTCAAGAGTATACAAGCCCAGTCACTCCAATCTTTCAACATATGATAGTCCCGACATTCTGGGAATTGACCTCGTGAACCGAAGCTGCACTCCCTCAATAGCAAGAATGTCCTTCCTCAAATTTGGAGACCAAAACTGCACATAATACTCCAGGTGCGGTCTCACCAGGGCCCTGTACAGCTGCAGAAGGACCTCTTTGCTCGTATACTCAATTCCTCTTGTTATGAAGGCCAGCATGCCATTAGCTTTCTTCACTACCTGCTGTACCTGCATGCCTCTTTCATTGACTGATGTACAAGAACACCTAGATCTCGTTGTGCTTCCCCTTTATCTATCTTGACTCCATTTAGATAGTAATCTGCCTTCCTGTTCTTGCCACCAAAGTGTGTAACCGCACATTTATCCACATTAAACTGCATCTGCCATGCATCCGTCCACTCACCTAGCCTGTCTAAGTCACTCTGTATTCTCATAACATCCTCCTCACATTTCACACTGCCACCCAACTTTGTGTCATCAGCAAATGCCTTCATCTATATCATTAATATATATCGTAAACAGCTGCGGTCCCAGCACCGAACCTTGTGATACCCCACTGGTCACTGCCTGCCATTCCAAAAGGGAGCCGTTTATCACTACTCTTTGCTTCCTGTCAGCCAGCCAATTTTCAATCCAACTCAGTATTTTGTCCCCAATACCACGTGCCCTAATTTTGTTCACCAATTTCCTATGCGGGGTTTTATCAAAGGCTTTCTGAAAGTCCAGGAACACTACATCCACTGGCTCTCCCTTATCCATCTTCATAGATAATTCCTCAAAAAATTCCAGAAGATTAGTCAAGCATGATTTCCCCTTTGTAAATCCATGCTCACTCTGACCTATTCTGTTACTGCTATCCAAATGAGTCGTAATTTCATCTTTTATAATTGATCCCAGCATCTTTCCCACCACTGACGTCAGGGTAACCAGTCTATAATTTCCTGTTTTCTCTCTCCCTCCTTTCTTGAAAAGTGGGACAACATTTGCCACCCTCCAATCCACAGGAACTGATCCTGAATCTATAGAACCTTGGAAAATAATTACCAACACGTCCACAATTTCTAGAGCCACCTCCTTAAGTACCCTGGGATGCAGACCATCAGGTCCCGGGGACTTATCAGCCTTCAGACCTAACAGTCTATCCAACACCATTTCCTGCTTAATAGAAATACCCTTCAGTTCGTCCATTACCCTAGGTCCTTCAGCCACTACTGCATCTGGGAGATTGCTTGTGTCTTCCCTGGTGAAGACAGATCCAAAGTACCTATTCAACTCATCTGCCATTTCCTTGTTCCCCATCATAAATTCACCCGTTTCTGACTTCAAGGGCCCAATTTTAGTCTTAACAATTTTTTTTTCTTTTCACATACCTAAAAAAGCTTTTACTATCCTTCTTTATATTTTTGGCCAGTTTTCCTTCATAGCTCATTTTTTCTCTGTGTATTGCCTTTTTATTTATCCGCTGTTGCTCTTTAAAAGCTTCCCAGTCCTCCGGCTTCCCACTCATCTTTGCTATGTTATACTTCTCTTTTATCTTTATACAGTCCTTAACCTCCCTCGTCAGCCACGGCTGCCCCCGCCTCCCCTTAGGTTCTTTCTTCCTCTTTGGAATGAACTGATCCTGCACCTTCTGCATTATATCCAGAAATACCTGCTATTGTTGTCCCACTGCCATCCCTGCTAGGGTATTGTACCACTGAACTTTGGCCAGCTCCTCCCTCATAGCTCCATAGTTCCCTTTTTCAACTGCAATACTGACACTTCCGATTCTCCCTTCTCCCTCTCAAACTGCAGATTAAAACTTATCATATTATGGTCACTACCTCCTAATGGCTCCTTTACTTTGATGTCATTGATCAAATCCGGTTCATTGCACAACACCAGATCCAGAATTGCCTCCTCCCTGGTAGGCTCCAGTACAAGCTGGTCTAAGAATCCATCTCAGAGGCATCCACAAACTCCCTTTCTTGGGATCCAGTACCATCCTGATTCTCTCAGTCTACCCGCATGTTGAAATCTCCCATAACAACTGTAGTGATACCTTTGTGACAGGCCAATTTCACCTCTTGATTCAACCTGCACCCTACCTCCTGACTACTGTTTGGGGGTCTGTAGATAACTCCCATTAGGGTCTTTCTACCCTTAGAATTCCTCAGCTCTATCCATACTGACTCAACATCTCCTGACTCTATGTCCCCCCTCGCTAGGCACTGAATATCATTCCTCACCAACAGGGCTACCCCACCCCCTCTGCCCAACAGTCTGTCCTTTCGATAGCACGTATAGCCTTGAATATTCATTTCCCAGGCCCTGTCCACTTGAAGCCACGTCTCAGTTATCCCCACGTCATACTTGCCAACTTCCAACTGAGCCTCAAGCTCATCCACCTTATTTCTTATGCTTTGTGCATTCATGTGTAATATTTTTAATTTGTTTCTCCCCTCACCCTTCCTATCAATCCCTATTTCACTTGGCCATACTGTACGATCCCTTCTTGAGTTTTCTGCTCTGTTGATTCTGTTGTCCTTCTTAACCTCTCTTATTCTCACTTTCCCTTTAACTTGATTCTTAAATTTCCAGTTTGCCCCCCCCCCATTACTTAGTTTAAACACACCTGTGTTGCAGTGGCAAACCTGCCTGCCAGAATGCTGGTCCCCCATCTATTAAGATGCAAACCGTCCCTCTTGTACAATTTATTCTTACCCCAAAACATACCCCAATGATCCAAGAATTTAAATCCTTGTTTCCGACACCAGTCCCTCAGCCACACGTTCAGGTCCATTATCTCTCTGTTCCTGCCCTCTCCAGCCTGAGGAACGGGAAGCAAACCAGAGATAACCACCATGGAAGTCCTGCTTTTCAGCCTTCTTCCGAGTTCTCTAAAGTCCTGCTATAGAATACTCCTCCTTTTCTTCCCAACATCATTAGTGCCGACATGCACCACCACCTCTGGGTCTTCACCTTCACCCTCGAGGATTCTCTGCACTCTATCAGTGACGTCCTGGATCCTGGCACCAGGAAGGCAACACACCATTCTCAAATCTCGCCTGTTGCCACAGAAACCCCTGTCAGTCCCTAATGGAGTCCCCTATTACCACAGCTGTCCGTGATGTCTGACTTCTCGGCTCTGCCTCTACAGCAATTTTTGACTCGCAGACCTGTCCACCTCTCGGACTGGCAGTGTCGACTGTTTCGGCAGTTTCCAAGACAGTCAGCCTGTTTACAATAGGTGCTTCCCCTGGGATCACTTGTACTTCATTCATGTCTTCCTTTGTCATCGACATCCCCCTTCTCTCTTCAGGTATCCTCGGTGTGGTGACCTCGCTGAAGGTCCTGACCAGAAAATTCTAATTCTCTCGGATGAGCCTGAGGTCTTCTAGTTCTTTCTTCAGGGCTGCAACAACCTCCTTCAGAAGCTGAATATGTACACACTTACCACAGCTATAGGAGCCAGAAACATCATCGGTGTCCCTGACCTCCCACATCATGCATGCAGCACACTGAATCAGCTTGGCAGTCATGTCTTCACCCTCTTCAACAGTGGCGTAATCTCCTCACTGAGTCTCTTCGCCGAAAACTCGCATTTTACTCACCAGGCACTTCCCTCAGCCCTTGTGTGTTTGCTGAGAGTCTGTGGACTCTTAATTAGGTTAGAGGAGGAAGGTGGGAGGGAGGCCCTACCATGTAGGACCTGGGGCTGAGAACACACCTACTTAAATAGCACTCCGCTGCAAAAAGGACCCGCTGGCTTCGAGTTAAGTACTTAAATAGCACTCACTTACCTTCCCAACTGCAGCTCTGCCCTGAACTCATGTCTGCCCAGCTTGCGCCGCTCTCCGCTGCAAAAAGGCAAGAAACTGCATGAACACCTGTTAATTCCATGGTGGAGGCCTAAGAAAATCAGGTACTCCTTAGGAAACTTAACAGGCCACTGATAAGCCTTCCTCACAATTGGGGTGCGAAGCTACCATCTTCTCATCAGTGGCAGTGGAAAAGGGACAAGGGCACAGCTTCCAATGGTTCTCCTGCCCAACAGCAGGGTCCCTCGATTGGGCAAATCAGGCACAGTGCGAACAGTGATGAAGCTCCATCAGAAAGCCACTGGAAAACTCCAAGAGCGTGGGGAAGCTGTGAAGACTCTATTTTGTCCTTGAGGTATCGCAAGGTGGGAGATTCAAAGACGAGTGTCAACTGGCTCATTGAGTGCATGGATGTCCTACCTGTACTGTCCAAGATTCCAACTTGCCAGTGGGAGATTTTCTCCACCTACTGAGAAATGGATTCAGGGTGCCTTGTGATTAGTTAGAACCATAGTTCACACCATGTTAAGTTGGCAGAATCCAGCCCATGGGTTGAAATATGTTTCTTACACTGAATTATTGCAATATGACACTCTTCTGTTGTGCTGCTTGTTATTAAGAACTCAATGAACTCTGACTGAGTGTGAGGTCACTGCAGTACTATTCATCATTAAGAAGACTTCCATACACTTCATCTCCTTCAATACTTGGGCATTTCTATGCTGTCTTACAGACACTTATACTTCACCTGAAGGTTCTTCAAATTGAATGAAGTTGTTGATTTGCACAAGTACAAGTATTAGAATCCCAGTCAAAAAAAAGAACACAAGAGGGTTTCCTTACTGTTTGGCTGTTACAGACCCGCTAACACAGCACGAGCACAGGATTTGTCTCAATCTCAAAGGGATATTCCCAACTGGCAAACAAAAATCCTACTGGGAAGTGTTAATATTTAAAATGATGTAGGCTAGATTACAATGAAAATGAACTAATTATTTATTTGCGTAAGCTGTTATAGAAACAAATGAAGTAAAATTAAACTCCGCTTAGGCGTCTGTATATTGAGTCCTTTGTCCAGTTGAATTATGCCTCGCAGAAAAAATGAATAACACAAATTAGAACACACAAATTAAAGCACAAAAATATAGGTGTGCACAAATACCCAATCCTATCTGCTGTCTCGCAGTTCAAAGGTCACAGCAGTTCCCTTTTAAATCTAAGCTTTTCAATAATCCATTAGTACTCAGCATATCAAAAGATAATGCAGTAAAACTCAATCTGTAAATGATAGTAAATAACAGTACCGGGTGCTCCTCTGGCAAATATTTCTTGTTGATGATGCGAGATGAAAGTCAATATATAACTACAATTTAAATATTGTGATATATTACAGTCCAAGTCAGAATGAACCAGGACGCTGCAATTCAGCTTATAGTATCGATGAAGCTCAGCTAGTTCAAAACAAATCAGTGTAACATTGTCTTGGGGCCACACTAAAGTTTTATTTACGTTAAATCATCAGTGCCACTTTACATAGTACATCTAGGAATCATGCTCATTGAGCAATCGTCAAATGTAGCACGTCATAGCAAACTACATTTAGATCAGACTTTCAAATAAAATTTTCCAAGGCACCTTAAGAGGCCATGGGGTGAAGGTGAATTCCCACACTAGTGAAAACAAGGGGAAGGTGGTTGAAGTGGAATGGGATACACACCTAATGCTTTTTTGTGAATTTTTAAAATTGCAGATGAAAAAGACATCTGCTAAAAGCTGGAAGATTGTCTACAAATCTATAGATAAGGCTTCAAAGACATTACTGGGGCCTGAGCAAGATAACTGTCACGTCCTCCTCCTCTAGGCTCAGGATGGTAACCATGGTGAGATGAGGCAAAACAAGGCCCTTTTCAAAATAAAGAAGAAATGCTCCTACAGATGCCACAAGAAAATCCCTTGCATTATCAGCAGATTTCACCCTGGGTGAGCTTACCTTTGTATTGAGGACCATTCCCACAGAGGTCAAGCATCAACCTTTAAGTAATACTGGGAACTTAATGAGACTAAGTGAGACTATGTCACCCATGGGCTCCTGCAGACTGTGGGGACCAGTTTAAACGCGTGGAGGCAGACTCCCAGTTGCAGACTGGAGAATTAGAACAGCATACAGGCAGAAAGCCCTCCCTACCTTCCTGCATGCAGGAGCAGTCAACAGGACAACCTGCAGAGAAGCTCTCAAACCAGAAAGATTTCTGAAGAAGGGTCTAAGCTCAAAATGTCAGCTTTCCTGCTCCTCTGATGCTGCTTGGCCCGCTGTGATCATCCAGCTCTACACCTTGTTATCTCAGATTCTCCAGCATCTGCAGTTCCTACTATCTCTCTCCAACTCCAATGGTCTGGCTGCACATCCTTTCTTCCGAAAATGTTGGCAAGGGGGTACCTCCTGCTTGAAGTGTCCTCTCCTTAGTGATGGATTTTCACAAAATTGGGAAGACTGCACAGATTTTTAAGAGTGGTATGCAGGACTCTGATGCAGAAGTCCTAACCCAATTCCTGAAAATCCAACTCTTACTGCTTTGGAGATGGGGACGGGTTTGGCTCACAGAGGTAGAGAACCCAAATTCAGCAGGGCCATTTGAACTTAGTGCTGAGCTCAAACAGATGTCTGTTTTTGACAGGCACAAGCCTTCACCCCACATGCAATGATGAAGAAGATATCACTGCTCTTGAAGGGCAGATAAAGTGTCATGACACGAAGTTTTTTTTAAAAGGAATAACCCTAAATTTAGACAAAAAACAAGATGCAACAATCAGTGAAAATTGTAAAGACAGCCTCTTCTGATGATTTGATAGAAAGACCACATTGTAACAAAGACAATTACAGTGTGTACCACAATCACAAGAGAGTCCTTTGTTAGGTTTACACAATTGGCAGTTTTCCACTTTCAAGTGTTAAGGAGTGAAATCTGTGTTGGATTTTCCCTCATCTCCACATTGGGCTCCAAATGTCTCCCCCTTGTAAATGCTGAGTGAGTGGCTATGAAGATCGGAGGGCATTGGTGCATTTATGGGCAATGGGCATGTGTTGACATATAGAGGCAGGGGGAGGTTAGTGAGGCTAGAGGGCACAACACCTTTGGGGAGAAATGGTAAAGTCCCAAACAAGCAAGGGGGGCCTTCTAAACAACCTGCTTTAGCAACTGCCCATCCTTGTCATTGCCCACAATCTGCTTGAGGGGCCAGCAGGTCTAACTCCATCCGACCCCATACTCGCTAAGTGTAGAAATTTAGTCTGACGGGGCCCTTTAAACCAGGGAGAGTCTGCCAAGTCACAAAATTCCCATAAATGAACTACCTACCTAGACAGTGAAAATGCAGCCCTGACTGTGCTTCAGCATTCAACTTTTTTCATGTTGGAAGGCCTCTCTGACTGCCACCTTCAGCTTTGACAACCCATCCAGCATCCTTAATTAGACAGTCAGCCTATCTTCAGACCAATTAAGGGAGCCCTTTTGAAAATCCCAATGAGGAACAACATCCTTTTTTTTGGTGTGATGGGGGGTGGCAGATACAGTCGGGAGCTCTGTTTTCAACCCCAGAAGGCACAACCCTGCGCTAATTTTTTAAAAAAGTATATATACACAACCTGTCCTCAATCTAACTGTCAGTATACCAAAGGAAGAAAGAATACTGCAATGGCAAAAGCTTGGTTACAAATACTTAGCAGAAAAAAGTGTATAATTGTAAAACAGTGTCTTTTTAGTGGAAGTAACATTAGGCACATTTAAAACCTCTTTACTAAAATTCACTAATTCTCATCTCAACTTCAATTCAACTCCATAAACCACATTCGAGAACTAAAGTCACTCAAGTTGCCAGTAGATGATCTTGTTATCATGAGACTCCTGTGAAGCAAATGAGTCATGTTGTTATTAGAATCTAATCCATTCGCTGTCCTTCAGTTGTGCATCCAAATAGGGACCAATGCCACACTCTGAAATTGAATAGAATTTGATCCAAATGACCTCAATGCCTATAAATACTGGCAACTCTACAAAACAGAAAATATCATTTTTGAAATTATTGTATAGGGGTTGCAAAAAAAGCACATAAATATAAAATGGGAGATATTTTGACTTCTAGTTTTATAGCGCATAAGTTCACTCCAATTAGAACCCACTCCTTTCAAAATAAAGCCAAAATATTAAATTTCACAGAAAAAGCATTTCTGTATTGTGATTATATCTCGTAAGCTACAGAAGTCTGATGAATCACATACAAGGTAGAATGGAAAACTCCTGCTGCATCCATCTGACCATTTTCAGTTCCTATGAGCAATATCCTCTGTCATGCTGCTGGCCCTGGACAATTAACTGCTTTTGTTTGACTAACATAATTGGGAATTAACCGAGGTAATAAATGTGAAATCAGGCATATGGTTCTGCTGGTTTCAACTCATACAGACGCCTGCAATTCTTACCTACGGTATTGTTGAATTTGATACTAAGGCCATACGGATAACACATTATAATAGTCAATGCTTTACAACAAAGATATTGCACAGTCATGCCAATATCAGGCTCTTTTGCTTAGTTAAGCTTAATGCATTCTTTCAGGCTACTCAAACAAATTGAAGGCAAGAGAAAATGACACATGCATTTTGACAGAATTAGTTCATTTCCTGTGTTGTGTTGCTGCCTAGATTCCAGACCAGAAAGGCATTTAAACATTACACATAACAAGGCAAGGAGTAACTTTCTGATAAAAGTTACTCACCACACCTTCAGTTACTCTTTGCAATAGTGTCATTGTAGTGCGTTCAGTCGTACAGCACAGAAAAAGGCCCTTCGGCCCAACTCGTGCATGCCGATCAGGTTTCCTAAACTTAACTAGACCCAATTGCCTCCATTTGACCCATATCCCTCTAATTCGTTCCTACCTGTGCACCTATCCAAATATCTTTTAAATGTTGTAACTGTACCTGTCTCTACCACTTTCTCTGGCAGCTCATTCCACACATGCACCACCATCTAATGAGAAAAAGTTTACTCTCAGATCTCTTTTAAATTTTTCCCCTCTCACTTTAAATTTATGCCCTGTAGTTTGCAGTCCCCTACCCTGGGGAAAAGACCTTGACAATTCACTTTATCTATGCCCCTCATGATCTCATAAACTCGAATAAGATCACCCCTTAGTCTCCTACGCTCCAGGGAAAAAAGTCCCAGTCCATCTAGCCTCTCTCTATAACTCAAACCCTCCAGTCTTGTAAATCTTCCTTGTACCCTCTCAAGATCAACAACTTCCTTCCTGTAGCAAGGCGACGAGAATTTTTCACTTTACTGCAAAAATGGCCTTACCAATGTCTTGAACGGCTGTAAGATAACTTCCCTAATCTTGTACTCAATGCTCTGACCAATAAAGGCAAGTGTGCAAACACCTTCTTAACCAACCTGTCTACCTATGCCACCACTTTCAAGGAACGGTGTACCTGCATCCTTAGGTCTCTCTACTTCCTAAGGCCCTACCATAACTGTCTATAGGTTCTGCCCTGGTTTGTCTTACCAAAATACAATATCTCACATTTAATCTGAATTAAACTCCATTTGCCATTCCATGCCCCATTGGCCCAATTGATCAAAATTGCGTTATACTCTTAGATTATTTTTTCACTGTCCAGTATACCAATAATTTTGATGTAATCCGCAAATTTATTAACCACGCCTTCCATATTCTCATCCAAATTGTTTATATAAATGACGAACAACAGTCGACCCAACATGGATCCGTGAGGCAGACTGCAAGTCACGGGCTTCCAATCGGAATGACTACTCTCAAACACACCCCTACCTTCATACCAATATTGTATCCAGTTACCTAGCGCTCCCTGAATCTAACCTTACTAATGCACAGGTCTCCGGTTTATGTAAGTGTGTTATTAATAAACTTCAAGACATCTGTCTCAACAAGAATCTGATCATTGTGGCATTTGCTATGCAAGCTAACATACAGCGTGATACTGAGACCACATCACACAGGCAGCAATATTTGACCTAAGAAACCATGTCACTCGACACAATGCAAGTGTTGCTAAACTAGAGAATTTCTTTTTCAAAAAGAAAATACAGATTCAATTCTTTAAAAACTTTCATCAACACAGAAGAATTGTTTTAAAGCTAACTATCTTGAGTCATGGATTTCTTAAAATAAACAGTTTTTACACAATTAATTAATAATTGTCTTTGCTGGATCGCATGAACATACCATTGTGTGCACACCTCATAGTTACTATCACCATATCAAGTTGGTAGCAAACAATTAAAACAGCATCAACACACAAAAGAATATTACAAGTCTCTTTAGTACAAGTGTACTAAATGTCCAAAGAGATATGTTAACATCATCCATTCTATGTGGCACTATAAAAAAATTAACAAAACCAAATAACTAAAATATCCTAATTCTAACACCAGATTTCTACCCACTCCCCCTCCAGTTTGCAAAATATTTGTTTCCCCACTGTAAAGTGTCATTGCTCCCTTAAAATCAATAAAAACTTTGAAGACAAAGCCAGGAACATACACAAAGCCATGTATAATCATCCTTTTTTTGATTCTATTACTGTGATTGATTCTATTACTATTACTCTACTAAAAAGGAATATTATACTTATGTTTGCATAATTTACTGTAACAAACTGTTTAAGGACTTTCTAATGCTGTGTCATTTTGTTATATAGCATTAAATAGCAGAAGCTTCAAATCTGGAAAACTGTAGTCAACTCAATCTTTTCCATAACAAAACAGTGATGTTAATGTGCCATGCAGTTACAGCTGGCTGATGGAGGTTACTCTGGGGTTAAGGCACTTAATCATACTGATGTCTCCATTATTTTACCTTTTATTTTAAATCAGGACAAAAAGACCTTTTCTGTGTAAGCCTACAGGTAATCCACGACACTCCAACAACACGGTCCACAGATATTCCTCTTGGTAACTTCCGCTTCTTCCCATCTTCACTCGCAATTTGAGGCCGAAATCTGAGGAGATGCCCCTAAGAAGGCATCCAATTATAGTGACATAGTCCCATCAACCTAGCAAAGCCGATTCAATATTGATGCAACTTTTAAATTGCTGCCCATGGTGTAAATAGATGTTTTTTGGGGATGTGGGGTAAGGTTTGCAGGGAGATGCATGTTGGGCGTAGGCAGACAATAGGAACTCCTTCAACTCACAAAACAGATGCTGAGACAGCTTGAATCCTGCTGGAAACACAGTCTGCTGACAACACCAGTAGGAGGAGCAAGTAGCAGCTGGCCGGCTAAATGAAGTGCAAATTAAAAAGCAGATGACTTTAATAGTGGACTTCCCCAATCAGAAATTCATATTTCAATCTGTAAACAAACCCTTTTTAGGAGCAAAAATGTTTTTTCTCCTTTTTGCAAAACCACCTAGAGTATAAAACATGGAAATTTGTTTTCAAAAGGTCGCAATGAAAAGAGGCTACTCCAGTCTTTGAGAAAGAAACTGAAATTAAATTTAATTATTAAATTGGATTATAAGGAGAAGTCAGTAAACAGCAGTCAAATTTAAGAAGTACGTTTAAAAATGCAGACGAAACCTTCAGAATATTTCTCTATCATAATATTTGCATTCTAAATGTACAGAACAGAATATATCACCCAAGCCACTTATAAGACTTTATGAATCAATTGTGCATTAAGATTACTGTGTACTTGCAGGAGTATTTTAATAGGTTTTCTTTATGTAACTGCAATTTATTTTATAATTATGTAAATGCAGTGTCTCTAGTCTCAGTTGGGTCAGGGAGCAACATGTTTAACACCCCTCACCACATGATTGAAATAAAGGTTCTGTCAATGTGTGGGCTGCTACTGTTGGTTCACCTTCTCAACTTAGCAGGTGGTTTGGTTTGAAGAGGCCACATGACTCTCTAAACACAAATATCAGACTGGTTGATCATCTTTCTCAGACCCCGAGAGTTTGCACGACGCCCGTTCTGATTCTCATCTGCTCTGCAAATGCAACAGCCACTTAGTTGTTGGACGAAGTGAAATTCACTTTCAAAAAGTAGATTCATCTTCTTACATTGACAATGTTGCTCAATACCATGCTGTTTCAGGAGGCCGGTCATGGTTGCAAAGGAGACCCTCTTGCCAATAGACACTGCAGTGAGTCCCCTTGAATAGACAGTCAAGTCAGAATCCTGCAGATTTCTCTGACTGCAATACAAAACTGCAGAATATGCAGGAATGATTTGAACTGCTTGTTTGAAGCTTGTCTTTCTGCATGTGTACGTTACAACCTTGTATCAAAGGTAATAGGCCTGCCTGAATTATTATATGCATTGTCTTGAAGTTCTACACATGGTGGAGAGACAAAATGGACAGAGTGGAATCCATTATCGACTTTCCGATAAATCTAAAATCTAGACTCAAGATGTAACACATTTGCAGGAACTTGATATTTTCACTTTGCAACTACATTCTTAATGCAGTGGAAAGATGTGGAAAATGAACACACTAATTCACTTAAACGGAGTCAATAATTTATCAGTGAGATTTATGTTACCAAGAGATTAACACTAATTGTCAATAAATCACAAAATAAAAGTGACTAACTTTGGTGTTTCAGCAGCATGATGCTGAACAATCCAACTCTTTAATGACTACCAGTGGTAAAAGGTGTAAATAAAGTGCCAATTTCAAAATATTGACAAAAATAATTGTAAAAGTAGCCAGGTTTTAACGAAAAGTTGCATTTCCTGTGTCAACAACAATAATGCAATGGTAACCATCCTTCACCATACTACATATATGATTGGTTAATGGCAGTTTTATTGCATTATACAAATTGCTTATAAAGGTGTAATAATATCAACTGCTCATAAGTATTGTTCTGTACACGCGAGTTAATCTAAAAAGGTTTTTATCCGTAAAACAGAATTAAAATCACCAGACCTTAGGGTGTGTGATCACAACTATTTAACTTGTGACATGGTATTACAGGAATCATGAGCACAGGAAGTCATTTGGCTCATCATATCAGTGCTGCTTTATTTTCTTGACATTCTAAAAATAATCAGACTTCAACGAGCACTTAATAAGCTATAAAGGTCTTTATAACATCTTGGTATTGTGAAAGGTGCCACAATTGTGCAAGGTGTTCCTCTTTTGAAAGAGCTGTTCATTTCATCCTAGTCCCTGCTCTTTTCCCTTTTGTATTCCATGCCTAATGGCACATGAAGCAGACAAAGCACATGCTTTGATGTCTAGTTTCGATAGCTAGATTTTGCCTGGAGCAGGTCACCAGCCCCTCACCAGAGGATATAACTGAGGGACACATTTCTGCATCAAGCATGGCTGACCAGGAAACTCCCTCATTCCTACCATCTATCACAGGTCGACACCCATCCATGACACAATCACCCATCCCAAACTGTCTCCAAACCCATCCAAACCTACGGCCAGAGTATGGAGTTTTCTGCACAGTCTCAAAGATTTTAGCATCCATACTAAGCTGACAAAAGGTTAGGAATAAAAAAACCAAAGACCATCACCATCACTCTCCAAAAATTGGTCATTAATTTCTGAAAAATTATCATTATGATTCACCATTCAGCTTGCTTGGGTATTTTCTATATGGTGTCATGGGATGTATGTGTCACTGGCTAAGCTGGTATTTATTTCTCATCCTTTGTTCCTCATAGGACAGTTAAGAGTCAACAACATTGCTGCCTGACCAGGTATGAATGGCAGATTTCCTTCCCGAATAGATGTTGGGGACCTATTTTCCCAGATAAAATATTGTATTTTTAAAATTATTCACTCAGGGAATGTTGGCCTGACTGGTTAGTCCAGCATTTATTGCCCATTCCTAAGTGCCTCTGAGAGGGTGATGGTGAACTACCTTCATTCGGTGCTGCTGTACATTTGCTAAAGGTAGACCACACAATACATGAAAGGGTGAAGTCCCAGGATTCTAACCAGCAACACTGAGGAAGTGACAATATATTTCTGAATAAGGATGGTGAGTGACTTGGCAGGAACTTGTAGATGATGGTGTTCACTTGTATTTGCTACTTTCTAGATGGTAGCGGTCATTAGTTTGAAAGGTGCTGTCTTAGGATCCTTTGTGAATTTCTGCATTGCATCCTGCAGATGGTAAGCACTTCTGCTACTGTGTGGGTGCCAATCAAGTGGGTTGCTTTGTCTTGGATTATACCAAGCTTCCTAAGTGCTATTGGAGCTGCACTCATCCAGGCAAGTGAGGAATATTCCATTAGACTCCTGTCTTGTGCCTTGTGGAAAGGCGTTAAGGAGTCAAGAGGTGAGTTACTCACTGTGGGAATCCTAGCCTCTAACTTACTCCTTTAGTCACCACATTTATATGGCTAGTCCTGTTCAGTTTCTGGTCAATGGTAACCCCATAATTTTGACACTGGGGAATTCAGTGATGGTAATGTTGTGGGGTGACAGTTAGATTTTCTCTTCCTAGAGAAGGCCATTGCCTGGGACTTGGGTGTTCCAAATGTTACTTGGTAATTGCAGCTCAAGCCTGGATATTTTCCAAGTCCTGATGCATTTAGATCTGGACTGCTTCAGTGTGCCTTGAGTCAGAAACGAAGCAAGTATTGTGCAACCGTCACAGGACATCCCAACATCTGACCTTATGGGAAGGAAGGTCATTGATAAAGCAACTAAAAATGGTCAGGGCTAAGACACCAATCTGAGGAACCCCTGTAGTGATGTCCTCAGGCTGAGATGACTGAATTTTACAACCACAATAAACTTCCTACGTGCCATATGTGACTCAGAGTTTTCCCTCCCTTTTCCATGGACTCTAGTTTTGCTAGGGCTTCCTCATGCCACATTCTATCAAATATGGCATTGATACCAAGGACTGTCACTCTCACCTCACCTCTGGAATTCAACTCTTTTGTCCATATTTGAACTAAGGCTGTAATAAGGTCAGAAGCTGAATGGCCCTGCCAGAACCCAAACTGGGTGTCCGTGAGCAGGGTATTGCTAAGCAAATGCTTCTTGATAGCACTCTTCATGACATCTTACATCACTTCGCTGATGATTGAAAATAGACTAATGAAGCAGTAATTGGCTGGGCTGGATTTGTCCTGCTTTTCTTTGTGTACAGACATAACTGTGCAATTTTCCACATTGTTGAGTAGGGGCCAGTATTGTAATTGTACTCAAACAGCTTGGCGAGGGGAGCAGCAAGCTCTGGAGCACAAGTCTTCAGTACTATTGCCTGAACGTCGTCAGATCCCACAGCCTTTGCAGTGTTAAGAAGGCATACAGTGTTTTAGCTTTTATTAATAGAGGGATTGAGTTCCGGAACCAAGAGGTTATGGTGAAGCTGTACAAAACTCTGGTGCGGCCGCACTTGTAGTATTGTGTACAGTTCTGGTCACCGTATTATAAGAAGGATGTGGAAGCTTTGGAAAGGGTGCAAGGAGATTTACTAGGATGTTGCCTGGTATGGAAGGAAGGTCTTAGGAGGAAAGCCTGAGGGTTTTGAGGCTGTTTTCATTAGAGAGAAGAAGGTTGAGAGGTGACTTAATTGAAACATATAAAATAATCAGAGGGTTAGATAGGGTGGATAGGGAGAGCCTTTTTCCTAGGATGGTGACGGCGAGGACGAGGGGGCATAGCTTTAAATTGAGGGGTGAAAGATATAGGACAGATGTCAGAGGTAGTTTCTTTACTCAGAGAGTAGTAAGGGAATGGAACGCTTTGCCTGCAACGGTAGTAGATTCGCCAACTTTAGGTACATTTAAGTCGTCATTGGATAAGCATATGGACATACATGGAATAGTGTAGGTTAGATGGGCTAGAGATCTGTATGACAGGTCGGCACAACATCGAGGGCCGAAGGGCCTGTGCTGTGCTGTAATGTTCTATGTTCTATCCCATGTTTCCAGCTTTATCTTGATAGCACATGAAGTGTATCAAATTAACTGAAACTGCTGTGCGTGTTGGTGGGATCTCCTGAGGAGGCCGGGATGGATGATCCTCTCTGCACTCTGGCTGAAGAATGCCTCTGCCTTAACTTTCCCAGTAAAGTGTTTGTGTGCCCCTATCATTGGTGATGGGGACATTTATGAAGCATCCTACATCAGCGAACTGTTTAGTTGTCTACCACCATTCACAACCAGATATGGCAGGACTGCTGAGCTTAGAACTGATCAGTTGGTTGTGGAATCGCTCAGCTCTGTCTACTATTTGCTGATAATGCTGTTTGGTATGCATTTAGTCCAGCTTTACAGCTTCACCAGGTCCAAACATCATTTTTACAATGGCTGGTCCTGCTCCTGTGATACCATCTTGCATTCGTCATTGAACCAGGGTTGATTCCCCAGATTAATAGTAATGGTTGAATGGGGGAACATGCTGGGCCATGAGTTTTCAGATTGTGCTGGAATACAACTCTGCTGCTGATGATGGCCCACATTTGAACTGCTAGATCCAATCAAAATCTATCCCATGTAATACAGTGATAGTGTCACAGAACAAGACGGAGTTTATTCTCAATGTGAAGATGGGACACTGTCTCCACAAGGACTGTGCAGTGGTCACAGATACTGTCATGGGTAGATCAATCTGCGGCAGACAAATTGGTAAGAATGAGGTCAAATATTGTTATTTCCACTTGTAGGTTCCCTCACCACCCAATGTAGACCCAGCTATGACCTTTAGGACTCAACCAGCTCAGTCGGTGGCCACGCTTAATGATAGATATTCAAGTCCTCCATCCAGGGCACACTCTGCATCCTTATCTTTATTTATGCCTCCTTCAAGTGGTGTTCAACACAGAGAAGCAATATGGGAACTTATCGTGGGATTCAGCAAGGTGTATCCTTACCCATGTTTGACCTGATGCCATTAGACATCATGGGATCCACAGCCAATGTCGAGAACTCCCAGGGCACTCTATCCCAATAGTATAGGATAGTGCTGCTATTTGATCATACCTATGGAAGATAATGGTGTCATCTGGGATATTGTCTGTCAGGTATGGTTCCATCACCCTGATGCTTAACTAGTCTGGGAGAAAGCGCTCCCAATTTTGGCACAGACGTTTGTAAGTCAGATTTTGCAGTGTACACAGTTACAGTACATCCTTTCCAGGAACTCTTGACTCTCTCACGTTCCAGGTCTCTTTTGCAACAGCAATGATGGCCATTCCTTTAGTTACCTAAGCCCTAAACTCTGGAATTATTTCCATTTATCTCTCAACCTCACTTAAAGACTCTCCTTAAAACCACCTCATTGTCCAAGTTTAATGTTAGCTGTCCTAATATCTCCTTATCTGATCCTGTGTCAAATTTTGTTTGATAATGCTCTCCTTGTGGGGATGTTTTAGTTTGTTAAAGGTGCTAAATAAATATAAGATATTGGCGTCATATAGCATAGATTATAACATTTGATTCATTGGTATAAAACATTTTTACATCAGAGGAATCTTCCTAATAAGCAGACAGTCCAGAGTTGATTGTCATCTTTTAATAAAAACACTGGTGAGATTACACCTCGAACATTATAAGCAGCTTTGGGTACCACCACACCTTAGTAAGGATATATCAGTCTTGGCGGGAATAATGTGAAGATTTACCAGATTGATACATGGAATCTAAAGATTAAATTACAATAAGATATTGTACAAAATAGAGTTATATTTCCTGGGATTTAAACCTTAGGAATAATTTCATCTAAGTTTTCAAAATATTGATAGGAGCAGACTGGTAGATCAACAGAAACATTCCACTAGCTGAAACGTCTATAAGGTGGATAGGTTAAAAAAAACTATAGCTAGGCCTTTCAAGAGTGAAATTTAGAAATATTTCAATAGTGTCATGTGAGTTTGAAACTCAAACTGTTAAAATGACAGATCATTGAAGGTGACATGACAAGTTAAATTGTTTTAAAAAATGAGCATCTTTGGTTGTAATGAGTTGAGGAAGGGAGTGGAAAAAGCATGAAGGATATACTACATCTTTTACAAAACACTGGGTATGCCTCAGATACTGTGTTCAATTCTGAACACCACATGTTAGGAATAATATCAAGACATTAGAGGGTGAAAACATTTTCCAGAATAGTGTCAGGGAAGAACAGGATTTCAGTTATGTGGGGAGAGTGAAGAAGTTGGAATGTTATTCCTAGAGTCAGGAGATTTGACAGAGCTGCTCAAAACCCTGAATGCTTTTGATCAATAAGGAGAAGTTGTTTCTAATGGCAGAATGGTTGGAAATGGGATTTAAGGAAATTGGCAAACGAAGTCAGGGTGACATGAGAAAAACCATTAATAATGTAAACACATCTGATTGTTGTGATTTGTAATGTGCTCAAAATGTGCAGAAGCACATTTTTCGTAACATTAAAAAGAGAACTGGATCAATACTTGAAGGGAAAATCATTATAGCTGTACACAAGAGCTGACACAAGCACAATGGGCAGAATGGTCTCTTTCTGTGTCATCCAATGATTCTATGAAAAAGATTATTGTGAAAATAATGAATGTCATTCTGTGGAATGCCAGCGTTAGCACTGGATAATAGATACTAATGTTAAATTCATACCCTGTAACTTTCATACTCTTGAGAGCAGAGAGAAATTTTGCAGACCATCTCATTGTATAAACATTTTAGCTGCGGAAATTTATCTCATGCCAATAAATAAATCAGAACATCCTTAACTGTACCTATGCTGATAGAAGAAGATTCAATGGGACGAAGAAACTTTTCAGTTCAATGCTTCATATTCTTGCAGAAAGAAAACATAATTTGCCTCTAATACTTCTGAAAGTGGACATTTCATAAAGCGGGGAGAGAACGAATTAGATAGAAGAGCCTACCTTTTCCGATCCCCATTGCTTTTATATGGTATTAATCTACTTAAAATCAATTGGTAAACCATGCATATTAAAATAATGCTCGTATGAATATTTGGATCCTGTGGAAGTTTAAATTTTATAAAAGAATGATACATTAGAATCAAGAGGACATTAAACACAGGGATAAAGCTTCAGCTATTTAACAATGTCATCTTAACCTCAAAATTCTCTAAAGTGTCTTGTACAAAAGCTTAGTAAACTTACCATCACTTATGTTTTCTGTTTGAACATCCTGCCAATAAAGATTCGATTGATATCTAGATCCAGTGGCTGATTTTTTTCCCACTTGAGTAAATTATTTTACCACACATAGAAGGGCTTTAGAATTATAGCGTAACCTCTCCAGGAAGCACCAGTCATATGAAATTTTCTGAGTAGATCCAAGCATCATTCTAGTATAGTACTTTGTGAACAGAAGCATGGACAATACAGTATTTGGATAAGTTCAACCATCTTTATCATTGTTTTATGTTTATCACTGTTATATGCCTGAAATAATTATTTATATCTGCAATGTCTTCCAGTTCACACAATTGCAAATAGGCTTGTGAAGTCCAGAAAATTCCAAAATCCAGAAATTATTTAGTCCCAAATGTTCCAGACTGGAGAGATTACAACGTATTTGATCCACTGATCTGAAAGGGTCTTTAAGAAGTTTTCCTATGTATGAAAATGATATTGCATGAAGCACCATTGTTTGTCTTTTAAACGAGTGAAACAGATTGTATTTATAGAGTAAAAGCAAAACAAACAGAGAATGCTGGAGAAACTCAGCAGGTCTGGTAGCATCTGTGGAGAGAAGCAGTTCATGTTTCAAGTCTGGTATGTCTACTATTCAGAACTTTTGTATTTACCAAACTTATTTTAAGGCAGGAGAGTGTGCCACAGGATTTCGCAGATAATGAAATACTTTTCCAAGTGTCGTCTCTAATGTATTATAGTGAAATGTGGTCACCAATTTGTGAAACCCCTGCAACAAAGTAATGTTGGGTATTTGTTGAGGGATAAAAGTTGGGAGGTAACCACATATTCAAGGACTTCGGAGAGGAAAGGGAGTTTGGAGGTGCTATGGGACTTCCCAGAATAGGAGGTCAAGAGCTGTTTAGTTTGAGGAGGGAGATAATCGTAAAATTAGAAAAAAGAATAACACCTGAACAGAGAACACACCTCCTGACTTATAGACAAAAATGCTTCCAATTTTAATTTTTATTTATTCATGCATGGGAATGCGAGCTTCATTGGCTTGGCCAGCATTTCTTGCCCAGGAAATGGTGATGGTGAGGGGCCTTCTTGAACTGTAGTATTCCACATACTGTAGGCACACCCACAATGCCTTTGGAAGGGAATGCCAGGATTTTAACCCAATGACATTTGAAAGTCTAACATAAAACTCAAAGAGGTTCTACAGTACTAGTGAATTATATTTGTCTTTCACAACTTTACATTAAAGCCAATAATTCACGACGAAGGAGTGACCTTTCAAAAAATATGGTTTATATTTCTACACACCACGGGTTAAATGTATCATGTCTCTACTGTTAAGCTGTTAATAGCACAGAGGAACTGTGTCAATCAATTCTACACAATTCTACAATGCAATGTGTGATGCCACAAACTACATGGGAACTACCTGTAGGCAGCTATCACATTACTGGGAAGTGAAAAGCGATTCCATGTCCAACGTAACAAGAAAAATATTACATGAAGAAAAGGTGGATCTATAAATTATGATTTTTAATTCCTCCTTGTGAAAGTACTTAAATCACTCATGGAAACTAACTTCACGTTATAAAGAATTGATTGACATAAGTATCACACTACCTATTAATCAAGATATACAATGATTGCTGAAAGAAATATGAACAATTTCTAAGCTTGAGAATGAAATTCTATCTGAAGCATTGCTAATTGAACCAAATCCAAATCATACACTTGGTTGGGGAGGGGTGGGAAATAATTACAAACACTTAATTCGAACATAACTTGTCCTATTTCTTTATTAAAAGAGTTGTTGTCCAGAAACAAAGAAACAGCATATTTGAGGCAGAAGAAGGCAGATCAATTTATTGCAAGAAGCACATTAGTCAAAGAAGATTGTGGTAGTAATCACTGATCCAAGTGACTGTTCAGTTGTCTAATAAGCTCTAAAAGTGTTATGACTTCAGCCAAAGACCATGTGAAAGAATCAGTGTGATAACAACTAAGTAACAGTAACTGTTAGAAGTCACTTGTCAGAATATGTTATAGGTCCCCGAACAGTAAACACCTATAGGATGGGTACACAGGAAAAAATAATGGAGTCTCATGAGAAATGTGTAGAAATAGTCATGGGGGATTTTAAGATACATATAACACTAATGTATCTGATTGTCAGACAAAATCTCAGAGATAAGTCAATAGAGTGTTTTCAGGGCGGTGTGTTAAAGCAGCGTATTTCACAGCCAACAAGAAAGCAGGCTATTCCACATTTGGTGTTGTGCATTGAGACAGGACTAAATAAAGAACATCATTGTTCAGTTGCAACAAGGTAGCCGTAATCATAACCTGAATGAATTTTGTATGTAGCTTGAAGGAGAGAATAGTGGATCTAAGACTAGTGTTTTAAACTAAAATAAGGCAATTATGACAGTGTTAGGTCAGAGCTAGGTAAAATGAATTGGAAATTATGTTAAGGGGTAGGTTGAAATAACAAATGTTCATTCCAATGAGAAAGAAAAACTTTAGGGGTAAGAGGGAAAATGTAGAGCTTTAAAAGAAGTGGCTGCTGAAATAACAGATGCATTGCTTTTAATTTTCCAAAATTCCCGGAATTTTGGAACAGTCTCACGAGATCGGAAAATGGCAAATGTAACTCTTCAATTCAAGAAAGGGAGGTCAAAGATAAGAAACTGTAGGTTGGTTACTTTAACATCTGTAACAGGAAAAATGCTGGAATTTATCACTAACGATGTTATAGCAGGGCACAAGTCATTACCACTCAATGTGTAAAAAAGATTGTGCCTCTTTAAATCTGTAAACTTTAAGCTTTAAATCTGTATTCCCTAGGCTTCTATCATCAGCTAATGGGAACAGCTGTCCTTTGTCTATCTTATCTAAACCTCTCATAATCTTGTTAACCTCTATCAAATTTCCCTTCAATCTCCTTTGCTCCAAATCATATTTTTACAGTACCTGTCACCATATCTCAAAGTGTTCCACAGCCAATGAAAACACAATATTGAAACAAACCAATATCCAAGATCTTCACATGGCCTGTTTCCAAAATGCCTCACTGAAAACACGGGTCCTAGAGGACCATGCAGAAATACAAATGTTGACAGTCCACTGCCAGCCAGGTAAGCTTCAACAAAGCCCTGCAATTGCTCATTAAGATCCATGAAAAGAATTCACTTAGACCTCTATTTCATCTTTTGCCTCTTATGTTTTTCCCGTACATTTGATTCCATTTCTACGCAGCTCTTTCTGTTGAGGATTTCAGGGTAAACAACACCAGTATGAGACGGTTTTTGGAGTCTTGAGATTCAAATGGTATTCCAACAATGAACATATTGGTGGACTTGAATCCAAATGGTTATTCTGAATATCAGAGTTGGGCAGTCACCTACTCCCTCCACCCTAAATGTGACCTTTCAACTTTTCAGCATGAACTGTTCTGCCAACACACCATCGGACCAACTATTCTCTAAGAAATATTAATATCAGAATTGGTAAATTAGGAGTGTTTAATATTTTATTAATTCGCTGAAAACAAACTTTACTGCAATATAACTGGCAGACTGTTAGTAGTTCTGGTTTCCAAGGTCAAGTACAGGGTTTGGCCGGGTCTGGATACACTGGAGGAAACAGTCAATTCAGGAAAACAAACAGAAACCCAAGACATTACTCTTTTCTGCAACAGCTGATGTTTACAAAATCCATCAAACTCGAAACAGGAGGGCCGCGCCCGCTGCAGCGTGGACACATCCACATCCACACACACACACACAGATGTATTTCACAAACACAAAAAAAAGCAAATTCTGGAATGAACATTTCCCTAATTCAAAACATGCCCTCACTCATTTGCAGTGAACATCGTCAGGGCTGGTTCATTTCGTGCCTTCATAAATAGCTACCGCACAGAACTCAAAGACAATTTTAACCCCTGGATACGTCCCTTATGGGTTTCTTTAGCAAACCAACAAAATACACCGCACCAAAGAGATCTGGATTTAGTCTTAATCTCGATTAATCATTAATTACTTGGCTCTCAGACCTCAGGGTGTATGCGTGGAATAATCAGTGAGCAGAACCATTCTGCTTGTCTCGCACAGATTCAAATCACTGACCTGAGATGTGAAGCATATGGCTGCTAACCTTTTGATTCATCGCCCTCCCCCTCCCCAAACTCGCTCTGATGCCAAACCCAGCAAAACAACTCCATGGAAGTTAATTATGGGGAGGGAGAGCCGGAGAGAATGAAAATCAGTTTACGATCGGAATACTTTCCTGAGGGAAATGATAATAGTTAGTTGGCTCAATAAAAGGAGAAGAAAACTTTCTGGTAGGTAATGCGAGTGAATAGAATGCAGAGCAGGGCACTCACCAGGACCACCACAAACCTCTCCTCCAGCTCACTGGGCTCGGGCATTGGCAGTTTCAGGGGCAGGGAATGAGCCCGTAGATCCGTGTGCTGGGAATCCATACTCCCGGCGTTTCCCATGATTGTGCCCCCCGGACCGAGCCGACTTCCAGCCTTCCTTTTCTTTCAGAACACTGAGTTAAATGCAATGCAAAACAAAAACCACAAATCCTGCTGTGATCTTCCTCACCGCCTCCCGTCTTCAGTACTCTTTCTCTCTCTCTTTCTGTCTCCCCGCCTGGAACCTCTCACAGCAGCTAACACCAAACCCCACAATGTGTCTGCAGATCTCCCTCTCCATCCACCATCATAGCAGCGACTGCATGCAAAATCGCTGGCAGGGTAGCTGCTCTCTCATTCTTCTCTCCAACCCCTTCCCTGACGGCTGTCGGACGGAGGCAGAGGGTCGGCTCTAACTGTTCCTTGCACAGTCTGGGCACCACTCCCCGTGTGTGCAATGCATGATTCAGCTGGAGCACTAGAGCCAACTAATCCCCAGCTCCATTCACACAATAAGCGCTTTGATCACAGACACACACAGCCAGCTCCTCAGCCTGAGCAGCGTTTGCGCACCACGCACAGCCCTCATAGGGGATGGCATGGCTTGGCTGTAGGAAAGCTTGCTGGGATTTGTAGTTCTCTGGGTGGCAGTGGAATTTGTTTCAAAATTGCCGCATTGTGATGTTTTCAAATCCGCCAGGGTCGAGGCTTCCGCGTGGTCAATGTTCAGCTTTATTGTGTCTGTTTTTAATCAATCTCTTTCACAGTTTCCAAAACAAAAATAAACTTCAATTGTGATTGCGTACTCAATTCGAGTTATTTAAACGGTAATGTATACTCTGCACAGACCATAGGGACATATTTCCTTCCTTATAAATAGTAAATGTTTGCAATTTGATGAATTTGAATGAAGTTTTATTTGACGCTTTCCACATCCTCAGGAATCCACAAGTACCAAAGGAACTTGTATCAGAGATAATGGGAACTGCAGATGTTGGAGAATCCCAGATAACAAGGTGTAGAGCTGGATGAACACAGCAGGCCAAGCAACATCTTGGGAGCACAAAATTTGTGCTTGTAAGATGCTGCTCGGCCTGCTGTGTTCATCCAGCTCTACACTTTGTTACCAAAAGGACTTGCCTGGATGGGTATATGAATGGGAAGGGTTTAGAGGGATATGGACCAAATGCTGGCAGATGGGACTAGATTTATCTAAGATATCCAGTCGGCACGGATGAGTTGGACTGAAGGGTCTGTTACCGTGCTATACGTCTCCATGTCTCTATGACTTGCATTTATATAGTGCCTTTCTCAGTCTCAAAGTCACAGGCATTTTGCAGCTGATTAAATATCGCATTGGGTGAAGATCAGTTCTGTGGAATGATCACCAGACTTGAAATGTTAACTCTGATTTTTCTTCACAGATACTGCCAGGCCTGCAGAGTTTTTCCATCAACCTTTTTGTTCCAAAGATCACATGGGGTTGAGGGTAACTTACAAGGTTTGATAAAGAACTGACTAACCGACAGAGAGCAGACAATCCAGATGAATGGATTATTTTCAGCTAAGATATAACTAGTGGGGTGTCAAGGGGTTCGGTCCCCGAGACCCAACAATTTACAGTCAATATTAATGACTTGGATGCTGGAATGGAATATAGTATAGCCAAATTTGCAGATGACACTAAAATAGGTGGAAAAGTAAGTTGCAATGGAGAAATAAGAAATTTACAAATGGACATGTATAGGTTAGGTAAACGGGCCAAAATTTGGCAGATGGAGTTTGAGGCGAATATGTGTGAGATAATCCATTTTGGGCAGAAGAATAAAAAGGCAATGTATTATCTAAACGCAGAGAATCTTCAGAATGCTTTGGTACAGATTGATTTGGGTGTCCTCACACATGAATTGCAAAAAACTAGGATGCAGGCTCGGCAGGTAATAAGAAAGACAAATAAAGTTGTTGCAACTGTACAAAGCCTAAGAGAGACCGCACCTAGACTTTTGTGGCAAGTTTTGGTCCCCTTATTTGAGAAGGGGTGTAGTTGCACTGGAGGCAGTTCAAAGGAAATTCACTAGATTGATTCCAGAAATGAGGAATTTGGTTTATGAAGAAAAATTGAGCATTTTAGGCTTATACTCTTTAGAGCTTGGAAGAATAAGAGATTAAATTGAAGTAAATAAGTTGCTAAAAGGAATTGGCAAAGTTAACATCTGTGGGTGAGAGAGATGGAATAAAAGTTAATAGTTTTAGGATAGGACGTAGCAGATTTAAGACAGAGATGAGAAGTTATGTCTTTCAAAAGTTCATGAATCTGTGGAATTCTCTACCCTAGAATGCAATGGATGCCACGACATTGAGTATATTTAAAGAGGAGCTAGGCAGATTTTTAATTAGTAACATGTTAAAGGCTTATGGAATGTGGGAGGAAAGTGGAGTTGAGGCTGAAATGAGATGTAGAGCAGGTTGTAGGGTCTGAATTACCTGTTCCTGCTCCTAGTTTTTATGTTAAACACTTTTGAAGTGTAATCACTATTGCAAGGTAGGAAAGGTGGCATTTAATGTGAGCACAGCAAGCTCCCACAAACAGCCAACACGATAACGACCAGGTATTTTGTTTTACTTGAGGAATCCAGAGGTAAACGTTGAACAGGATACTCCTTTTCTGCTCTTCTTCAGAATAATGTCATGGCACCTTTTATATGTACACTGAGAAGAATACGGGGCCTTGGTTTAAGATATCCACCAAAAGGCAAAGAAAGCAATGATACTGCCCTTCTTCAGGACTACACTCAGAGGGATGTATATGTTCAATTCCAAGATGAGACTTCAAATGACAGTCGTTAGACTCAGAGTCAAAGGGTGGCAGCACTGAGCCAAACAGGGTAAACAGGCAATTGTAAAAGAACCAGAGATAATGGGAACTGCAGATGCTGGAGATTCCAAGATAATAAAATGTGAGGCTGGATGAACACAGCAGGCCAAGCAGCATCTCAGGAGCACAAAAGCTGACGTTTCAGGCCTAGACCCTTCATCAGAGAGGGGGATGGGGGGAGGGAACTGGAATAAATAGGGAGAGAGGGGGAGGCGGACCGAAGATGGAGAGTAAAGAAGATAGGTGGAGAGGGTGTAAGTGGGGAGGTAGGGAGGGGATAGGTCAGTCCAGGGAAGACGGACAGGTCTCCTTCCCAAAATCCACAAACCTGCCTGCCCTGGTCGACCCATCGTCTCAGCCTGCTCCTGCCCCACCGAACTCATCTCCACCTATCTGGACTCCATTTTCTCCCCTTTGGTCCAGGAACTCCCCACCTATGTCCGTGACACCACCCACGCCCTCCACCTCCTCCAGGACTTCCAATTCCTTGGCCCCCAACACCTCATATTCACCATGGACGTCCAGTCCCTGTACACCTGCATTCCGCATGGAGATGGCCTCAAGGCCCTCCGCTTCTTCCTGTCCCGCAGGCCCGACCAGGCCCCCTCCACCGACACTCTCATCCGCCTAGCTGAACTCGTCCTCACACTCAACAACTTCTCTTTTGACTCCTCTCACTTCCTACGGACTAAGGGGGTGGCCATGGGCACCCGCATGGGCCCCAGCTATGCCTGCCTCTTTGTAGGTTACGTGGAACAGTCCCTCTTCCGCACCTACACAGGCCCCAAACCCCACCTCTTCCTCCGGTACATTGATGACTGTATCGGCGCCGCCTCTTGCTCCCCAGAGGAGCTCGAACAGTTCATCCACTTCACCAACACCTTCCACCCCAACCTTCAGTTCACCTGGGCCATCTCCAGCACATCCCTCACCTTCCTGGACCTCTCAGTCTCCATCTCAGGCAACCAGCTTGTAACTGATGTCCATTTCAAGCCCACCGACTCCCACAGAAACCTAGAATACACCTCCTCCCACCCACCCTCCTGCAAAAATTCCATCCCCTATTCCCAATTCCTCCGCCTCCGCCGCATCTGCTCCCACGATAAGACATTCCACTCCCGCACATCCCAGATGTCCAAGTTCTTTAAGGACCGCAACTTTCCCCCCACGGTGATTGAGAACGCCCTTGACCGCGTCTCCCGCATTTCCCGCGACACATCCCTCACACCCCGCCCCCGCCACAACCGCCCCAAGAGGATCCCCCTCATTCTCACACACCACCCTACCAACCTCCGGATACAACGCATTATCCTCCGACACTTCCGCCGTTTACAATCCGACCCCACCACCCAAGACATTTTTCCATCCCCTCCCCTGTCTGCTTTCCGGAGAGACCACTCTCTCCGTGACTCCCTTGTTCGCTCCACACTGCCCTCCAACCCCACCACACCCGGCACCTTCCCCTGCAACCGCAGGAAATGCTACACTTGTCCCCACACCTCCTCCCTCACCCCCATCCCAGGCCCCAAGATGACATTCCACATTAAGCAGAGGTTCACCTGCACATCTGCCAATGTGGTATACTGCATCCACTGTACCCGGTGCGGCTTCCTCTACATTGGGGAAACCAAGCGGAGGCTTGGGGACCGCTTTGCAGAACACCTCCGCTCAGTTCACAACAAACAACTGCACCTCCCAGTCGCAAACCATTTCCACTCCCCCTCCCATTCTCTTGATGACATGTCCATCATGGGCCTCCTGCACTGCCACAATGATGCCACCCGAAGGTTGCAGGAACAGCAACTCATATTCCGCCTGGGAACCCTACAGCCATATGGTATCAATGTGGACTTCACCAGTTTCAAAATCTCCCCTTCCCCTACTGCATCCCTCAACCAGCCCAGTTCATCCCCTCCCCCCACTGCACCACACAACCAGCCCAGCTCTTCCCCCCCACCCACTGCATCCCAAAACCAGTCCAACCTGTCTCTGCCTCCCTAACCGGTTCTTCCTCTCACCCATCCCTTCCTCCCACCCCAAGCCGCACCCCCAGCTACCTACTAACCTCATCCCACCTCCTTGACCTGTCCGTCTTCCCTGGACTGACCTATCCCCTCCCTACCTCCCCACTTACACCCTCTCCACCTATCTTCTTTACTCTCCATCTTCGGTCCGCCTCCCCCTCTCTCCCTATTTATTCCAGTTCCCCCCCCCCCATCCCCCTCTCTGATGAAGGGTCTAGGCCCGAAACGTCAGCTTTTGTGCTCCTGAGATGCTGCTTGGCCTGCTGTGTTCATCCAGCCTCACATTTTATTAATTGTAAAAGAACCATGCCTCAAAATCAAGATGCTGATGCGTGACATTTTGATTATAAAGTTTCTGTGTAATCTGTGCGTTTGTGCTAATTATGACTCATCTGTATTAATGTTTCATTGTCATTTTTATGTACACATGTTGCAAAGCACACAACATATTTAACAAACATTTTGTACATTGAACTGAATGGTCCAGTAAAGGTTTCATCCTTCTCACTTCAATATCATGGGGTTACCAATAACCAGAATCAGAACTGGACTAACCATATAATTACAGTGTTTACAAGAGCAAGTAAAACTTTCAAACTGTATAGTAGCAAACAAGTCGTTCTGCAGCTGTACAGGGCCCTGATGAGACCGCACCTGGAGTATTGTGTGCAGTTTTGGTCTCCAAATTTGAGGAAGGACATTCTAGCTATTGAAGGAGTGCAGCGTAGGTTCACGAGGTCAATTCCCAGAATGGCGGGACTATCATATGTTGAAAGATTGGAGCGACTGGGCTTGTAGACACTTGAGTTTAGAAGGATGAGAGGGGATCTGATTGAGATGTGTAAGATTATTCAGGGATTGGACACTCTGGAGGCAAGAAGCATGTTTCCGCTGATGGGTGAGTCCAGAACCAGAGGACACAGTTTAAAAATAAGGGGTAGGCCATTTAGAACATAGTTGAGGAAAAACTTCTTCACTCAGAGAGTGGTGGATATATGGAATGCTCTGCCCCAGAAGGCAGAGGAGACCAAGTCTCTGGATACTTTCAAGAAAGAGATAGACAGAGCTCTTAAAGGTAGTGGAATCAAGGGTTATGAGGATAAGACAGGAACAGGATACTGATTGTGGATGATCAGCCATGATTGTAATGAATGGTAGTGCTGGCTCGAAGGGCCGAATGGCCTACTCCAGCACCTATTGTCTATTGTCTTGTCTATTGAAACCGTTAAAGTTAATTAAACAACAGAAAAAGTGAAGACAGCACAAGTAAAATAAAAACTGCTGTAGTTTTTGGGAATTGGGACTTGTTTGCCTTTACAGCAACAAATTTACAGTCAATAAATGATGACTTCACCCAGATCTATTGGAAGCTGGGTGTCAAATAAGTGGCGTCTGTCTTGTTGCAGCCGATGTTGCAGCACTCCTATTTTGAAAGTGATGTTCTTCAGATTCAATGTCCTCACCTTCCTCCTCAGGAGACTGCTGCCAATCTCCCAGCTCTTCAGTTTCCATTATATCCATTCTTTGCCTGCTGCAGTTGCACAGAGCACAGTACGCAAGGACTATGCAGCATACTCTCACTAGAGGTTAAAGGACCCATGCCCACACAAGTACATTAGGGGATCGGAAGAGTTGTGAATTTCTGAAATCTTGTCCTTTGTCTATTGTTGCTCCCACACCAACCCAAGAAATGTAGCTTAACACATATTTACATAGATATTTTCTAATCAACCTCTTCAGAGATATAATCACACTTCTGGAGCAGATGGGAATTGAACCTGAGTCTCACTGGCTCAGAGTTAGGGGCATTACCACCGTGCCACAAGATAATTAGAGCCAAGGTGAGATGAAAGCCACTCTGCAAAGTTATACAGCCCATGAAATGTTGGACTGCCTTTGAAAATTGTAGCCATGGGTGACATTTTAAATGTTACCTATGATTGCTTCTACTTCACAGAAATGTCTGTGGCCAATTTGAAATGACTAATGACATGGACAAAATTACTTGTGAACAGGATTAGTATTCCTCATCATTGATCATTGCATGTAGGGCACATGTAGAATTCTATTATAAGAGATGTCTTTAACATGCACTGTGTAAGTGCCTCATTAAAGCATTATATCATTTACAAGTGGAGACCATATTCTTCAGGGAAAAAACATTGATTCTGCCACTCTGGGTGTTGTGGTAACAATTTTTATTTCCATTGCACAATTGCAATTCAGATGAGGATAGAAACAACGCAGGTATCTTTTCACAAATTGTGTCACAGGCTCACATTATCAATTAACGTTGCCCCCCCACCAAACACTAATGTTCCTTGCTTCTTTGTACTCACTTTCAATCCCATCAGGTTTGAGTTTCCGCACATTCCCACCCGACCCTTTTATTCAGGTTTTCATCTCCCACCTTTGTCCCCTGAACTCCAGGCCTACAGCTTAGTTATGCTGACCATCATGATAAATTTGACATGCACCAGCCTCACCACATCATCAAGGTACAAATCCAATCTCACTTAAAATAGAGTTCCCCTTTGCAGCTCACTGACAACTTTCATTGTAATGTTGCCACCGGGCCACTTTGTGTGCAGGGCCTTATGTATTGTTACAAGGTGCATCTCAGGACTATTTGTTTGCTTAGTCACTTTGCACCTAATTGGACGCTCACAGCATCTGTGCCATGTAGAGGCCAAGATGCTAGTGACTGTTGATGACAACCATCCCTCTATCTCCGCACAGTAAAACATGCTCTATAACGCCTTATCATGTCCCAAACTTATATGTTGAATTATCCGCTTTACAAATATTGTCCCCTCTCATCCCGTGACAGCTGCCATTCCCCAGAGTTGATTTCTCCAGTGACCCCACCAGCATAAGCCCCTGATAGCACCCTTTGACTTTCAGTGAACAGATGTTCAAGAATTATGGTGGCACATTCCCCTGACGAACTTGAAAGGACAGGCCCAACTCATGAGTGCCCAGATTCCTGACTCAAGACCATGCTATTCCTCAACTTTCCTACCACTAATCCCAGGAATAGTTGCACTTGACCTGGTGGCCCACACCCAAGACTGCAACAATATGGAATCCCAGACCTTGACTGTCCCAAGTTGTCAACTAGCTGTATCCAAGTCCTTCAATAGAAATTGGACAATGCCACTGATTGAGTGTGGCGATACCCCTTGATTCACCACAGCCCCCTTGAGTTGATCTAGGACTATTCCTCTTAGACTTCGTGAAATGACCAATGGGCTGAAGCTCATTCGGTGTGTTTGCTGTCTAAGCTGTTAATGCATGGTTCTTGTTTGACATTATTATAGAATAGTGTCATACAGCAGCATGTCCACCCCTTGACTGATCACTGCTGTCTACAGTGATGAGCTGCCTGCTTTTGTGTCTGTGCTAACAGACAAGGCAATACAAAAGTACTCTGAGTTTGTAAGATCAGAATGATGTGATAATGCGGAAAAAGGCAAAGCATGACACAGATGCTGTGCGTGTCCAAGTAAGTACAAAATGACTGCTAAGAAAGCAAACAAAGAGCCCTGAGATCCATCCTGTAATGATGCATAAGATGGGTACCTGACCCTGCTCACAAAGTGGCTCGGCAGCAACATTACAATGAAAGTTGTCAATGAGCTGCAAAGGGGATTCTATTTTCAGTGAGAGGGGAGATGTACCTTAATGATGTGGTCAGGCTAGTGCATTTCAAATACTAATCCCTGTACATAGAGGGAACACCACCATTGTGCATGCCCAGAGATACAGGGTATTGCTGGCCAAGGCGGAGGTCTGTAAGAAAAAAGGGCAAGTTGGAACCATTATATGAACCAGGCACAAAACAACACCACACACGTAAATAAGGTGAAAATAGGTAACAGTAAGATGTTAGTGCAAATAGGCCCCTCGCCATTCACCAGCAAGACTTTCATCTCATATTAAAACCTTGAATGAAAAATGGGACATTTTTTTCTGAACATTGAGAATGCCATTTTTCCAAACTCATCATTGTTCACATCGTTGATGGGTAGGCGGATTCCGCCCATTATTTCTTGCAGTTTGGGAATCAAACACAAAAATCATCAAATTAAAATGTCACGAAGTGAGGAAAGAAATTAAGAGAAAATGTCTTTTGCAACACATTGTTGGAGCATGGAATGTTTTGTCCAGGGAATTGCTAGAGGCATAGATTATTGTATCAGAGATAATAGAAACTGCAGATGCTGCAGAAGCTGAGATATACAAGGTACAGAGCTGGATAAACACAGCAGGCCAAGCAGCATCTTACGAGCAGAGAAGCTGATGTTTTGGGCCTAGACCCTTCTTCAGAAATGGGGCAGGGGAAGAAGGTTCTGAAATAAATAGGGAGAGAGGGGGAGGTGGATCGAAGATGGATAGAGGAGAAGATAGGCGGAAAGGAGACAGACAAGTTAAAGATGTGGGGATGGAGCCAGTAAAGGTGAGTGTAGGTGGGGAGGTAGGGAGGAGATAGGTCAGTCCGGGGAGGATGGACAGGTCAAGGGGGCAGGATGAGGTTAGTAGGTAGGAAATGGAGGTGGAGCTTGAGGTGGGAGGAGGGGATAGGTGAGAGGAAGAACAGGTTAGGGAGGCGGGTATGAGCTGGGCTGGTTTTGGGATGCGGTAGGGGGAGGGGAGATTTTGAAGATTATTGTGACTGTTTTTGAAAAACAGGAAAAAAATTCAAGCAGAACGAAGCAAGAAACTATGGTGAGAAATTAGTCGGTGGTATTAAATTCAGATGGCTCTGGCACACAATTTGTTTATGAACACCAAGCTGAATTGTTTTGCTCTGTGCTGTAAATATAGTAATTCCTACTTCTTTTTCTTGATCATATACTACTTTATGACACTGTCATTTTTGTATTTTGTCAAATACTACCTCAGCACAGAGTTCACTCTATCAGTGGCCTAATGCCTTGCTTAATTCTTCTTTGAATAAAATTAAACAAAACTGCAGATTCAGAAATTCTGCGACAAAAATAGAACTAGCTACAGAAACTCAGCAGATCTGGCAACATCTGTGGAGCGAAAGCAGAGTTAACTTTTGGAGTCTAGTGATGCTTCTTCACAACTGGAGATTTTGAACAGGTGGGAGTTTCACCCTTTACAGAATGGTGACATTCTCATCACTGCATCAGAACGTCACAAGTTCAAGCTTCATTTCAAAAACTACAGCATGGAATCTAGGCTCATATTTCAATGCAGTTTTGAAAGAGTGTTTCAAATAAGATATTAAAAGACCAAAGCCCTGGTTTCATTCTTCAGTGAAGTTAAAAGATGCCATAGTAAGTAATGAAGAAACAGCAAGGCTCTACCGTCCTAGCCAATAGTTATCATTCAAATAATGTCACTTAGAAGTGATTTTATATTTAGCTCATTACTGTTCGTATATTGGTTTGCATCCCTCCATCGCATACTGTAAGAATCTGCAGGACCTCATTGTTAATTAGGTTACTATTACCTAAAACATTATATATTACACAACTGGATTAATATTTGTAGGAGATTGAGAGGCTCATTAATTGTTTAAAGTATTAAAGGATCATTATAGCAGATGTATTATAACTAAGCTTTTGTTTGCCGGTAGAGAAATAACTCACAGAAATCAAATCTCTGAAAACTGCATATTACTACAATTTGCACAGTACTATTAAGAGCCATTTCCCCTTTTACTTTGGAACAATTCTGGATTCACAGTTCATGCTTTTCAGCTCTTCTAAATGTCATTGTAACATTTAGAAATGATCAATAATACATTCTGCAGTGGGCAGACAATTTTCTTAATCACGTTCCCAAAAAGGTCAGTGATTTTATTAAGAATATTCTTTAAAACAATTGCAATTAGCTTTCAACTCTCCTTTCTCTTTGAATTGAATAGTTTGGTCTGTGATTTATTGTCCTAAAATTCAGTTCCTAACCTGTAACCACAACATCCTGTTCAGTCATATTTACACATTCGAAATATTACTGAAGGTAGGAGGGACTAATTCCACTCTATGCGGTGTTAGGTATGCCAAAGAAAACAGCATTAGTCAAAACATGAGGTGCATACTTCAACATCTGATTCATACATAGCTATGCACAGCTGAACCTGACTAAACATTAAATGACACGTGGGAACATTACTAACTGTCTGTTGGATAAAACTTATTCATCGTGTTCATTGTTATTCAGTAATGGCCATAACTATTGCAATTATAAGCAATAAATAAGTGCGTTATTATTACAAACCTTGTAGCACTGTGCAACATTGTAAAATTACATTCCATCTGGCACAAATTACGCAAACTCTGTAGCAGATGCCTAAAGCATAGAGATAAGAAAACTAGAATGGCAACTGCAAGTTTAACCATTTGGCTGGAATCAAAGAGAATCAAGACATGAAAATGTAATCGAAATTATTTGAGGATATTCCCAGAAAACTTTGCTTAAAGAAGAAAACCTCCACTCCTCTCTCCAATCTGTATGTTTAGCAGTAACATTACAGTATGAGGTGGATGTAAAAATCCTGCAATTTAAAAAAGAACAGATGAGTTCTCCATTATGTCGGAGCCAGCATTTATACTTCAACCAATTCTAACAAGTCAGATTAGTTGGTCATTTATCTCAAATTAATTATTTTTGTGGGATTTTTGGTCCACAAGTTACCCACTGCACTTGTCTGCAAAACAACAGTGACTACATGGCAAAAAATAACTCATTAGTTGTGAAGGAATTTAGGATATCCTGAGAAAGTGAACAATGCTATATAAATAAAAGTTTTTTTAAGATGATCCTTCATATGTTTCATTACTGTGGCTATGAGCTCAAGATAGTTGAGCAGCGTAGCTCACAGAATCTCTGTGATAATAACATTGAAAAAGTTGGATAGCTGACATCTATCTGAAATAAAGATCTTTTCCATTATCTTAACTGCTAACTTGATTTTTAGAAGACAGAGAAAACCCTCTGTTGTAAGAAATAGTGAATAATAGCGTCTAGCCATTTTAGAGGTTTAGAGATAATATAATATAATACACAGATATTTCACAAGGCATCTATCTGTATCCCACACTACCATCAGTTTTATTCATCTTAAGATCTAAATAAATGATATAATTTCCACATTATAGAAGTAAACTTTATTTTGCAATTGTAAATTAACTCTATAATTTGAAAATAATTATAGTGCAGAAACTTTAATCTCTGTTATTTGCAAATTGCAGCATTCAGGGTTTTATTTACACTCAGAATATTTTTGATCTGTATTCCAATTTGCATAATACCCCCATGTAACTTTTATGTAGTCGTGACTGTGTCAATCTGACATTTATTTTCAGCTGCCTGCAAAGTTTTTTCTGCAATTTCTTTTCTTTGCTGCATTTTAAATTTATGTTTTCCCCTCTCTATATTATCAGTGTTCTTGGTTTCAACATTAACAGGGGCGGGTTAATTAGGCAGGGGGTTGGAGATGCACAGCTTGCATCTGCTGTCCTTAGAAACATAACAATGAAAGTAGATCACGCAGCCCTGGAGTCTATTCCACCAGTCAAAGAAATCATGACTAATCTGTGGCCTAACTCCATATTCTGGCCTTTGCTCTATACTTGTCAATACTTTAGGTTAACAAAATGCAAAATTATCCACTGACCCAGAATCATCTGCATTTCTCGGAAGAGTGTTCCAAATTTATACCACTCATTGTGTCTGGAAGTGTTCCCTAATTTCATCCCTGATGTGCCTGGCTCTAATATTTAACGCATGCTAACCAATCTTACAGTTCTCAGCAAGTGAACAAAATAATCAGAGGTATAGATAGAATGGACAGCCAGAGACTTTTGCCTAGGGTGAAGGTAGCTATTACGAGGAAGCATAGTTTTAAAGTGAGTGGAGGTAGATATAGGGGAGACGTCAGAGTTAGGTTCTTTACTCAGACAGTGGTCGGGACGTGGAATGCTTTGCTGTAGAGGGCAGTGGAGGCGGCCTCATTAGGGGCATTTAATTGGTTATTAGATAGATATATGGATAATAGTATAAGGTCGGAGTGGAGGTTAGATAGACTTCAGGATTAGGGTAAAATTTTGGCACAACATTGTGCGCCAAAGGGCCTCGACTGAGCTGTCCTGCTCTATGTTCTATGTTCTAAGTGGACGTAATTCCTTTCTATCAACCTTGTCAGTTTACCCTAGTATCTTGAAAACTTGATCAAAACAATCCCTAACATTCCAAAGGTCTTCAATTACAGAGTAAGTCATTTCTCTTGGTAATTTAACGCCATGAGTCCAGGTAGCCTTCTGGGAATTCTGAACGGTGCTCTCTCCACTACAATATAGACTTCCTACGGTGTGATGCTCAAATGGTGTGGTCAAACTGAGGCTTCGTACAGCCCTAGAAAACACTAACTCCATGCTGTCCAACCTGTAAGAACATTCATGGCATGTCTCTGATGCACTTACAGTATCTATCAATTTCAAAGCTGCAGCTTGGCATGGCCAGTGCTATTGATTATTATAATGCGGCAACAAGGACACTTTACGCTCAGAGGCACACGCCAGCTCATGGGCTGGACCATTTTGTGTCTGTCCTGTTCATTTGCTGTCTTAGCATTCACTCACTTTGAAGTAACTGGATGCTCACGGCATACCTGACATGATTTGCCTTACCTTTTTGTGCCTTGACCCTCGAGAGACAAGGCACACAGTACTGATGTATTAAGCACACACACAAAGACATCAAGCTTGTCAATGGTTATCAGCAGTGTCCAGTCAAATCAAGGGAGATAGCCATAGGTAAGGGGGTATCTCATCACATTAAGACAAGGACATCCTCCAGTGCCAGTTCTGGGGCTAGGACATGGTCAATCAGACACTCAGGGCTGGCAGATCAGGATACTCTCCACATAAAGGTGAAAAGCTGAATGTCAGACAGCCCACCATTTGTCGTGGCTCTTTCTACCCAATTATGGATTGATTTCTTCTTGGAATGAAAAAGGGGAAGGTATTAGGGGAGTTGAAAGTAGGTGGTTCTATTACTTTTGGTGCAGTTGGGGAGCAGTGGTGTCAGATTTGGGAAGTTACAGTGAGTGAGGGAAGATGTTGCAGACAATAGCGGGAACAGTTGAGCCTGAGCCTTGGTGGAAATTCAGTGCAATAGCAAAAGCAGCAAAACGAAGAGTTTTGGAAAGAAGATGGTGGTGTTTGCAAATTTGCAGTTTTCCTATATTCGTTCACAGAATGACAGTGTCGCTGACTAAGCCAACATTTAATACCAATCCCTAATTGCCCAGAGGGCAGTTAAAAGTAAACCACATTGCTGTGGATCTTCAGTCAATTGTAGGCTAGATTAGGTGGGGTTTGCAGATTTCCTTCCTTAAGGGATTTGGTGAAGGAGATTTTTATGACAACTCAGAGTGTCATCATTGGGCTAGCTTTTTATTCCAAATTTCTATTGGACTCAAATTTCATGATGGGATTTGAACATGCATCCCCAGAACATCAACCTGTGGTTCTCTATTACTAGTCCAGTGACATTACAACGTCACCACCACCTCAATGATCTTCCTACATTGTCTCCCTACAGGGTGGCATGGTCGCTCGGTGGTTAGAACTGCTGCCTCACAGTACCAGGGACACAGGTTCACTTCCATCCTCAGGTGACTGTGTTTGTGTGCGGTTTGCACATTCTCCCTGTTTTCCTTCGGGTGGTCTTTAGACCCACAGTTGAAAGATGAGCAGGTTGGGTGGGTTAGTCACAGGAAATGCAGTGTGTCAGGGATGGGGGCGGTGGGTGGTTAGCCTCTGCGTGGGACCCTCTTTGGAGGGTTGGTGTGGACTCAACGGGTCAAATAGTCTGCTTCCACACTGTAGGGATTCTATAGCTGTTACACATAACTCCACTCCTCCTGGTGGAAAATTGGCATGGTCCGGTGTCATAACTCCACTGCTAGAACTGGGGAAAGAAGAGGTCCCATATCTGCACAAAGTTGTCAAGGAAGTACCTGTATGTCCCTGCTGACAAAGCTGGGCATCAAATTTTCATCATCTGCCTTGTCCAGGTACACAATGACCTTACCACAAAGTGTCAGAAGAATCACAGATGTAATTGGTGAGGGACTGAACAAGGGGAGTTTCTACAATATTGTCTGCGGCAGAACCTTGAACAATAGGCTGCAAATTCAGAATTTCTGCACTCAAATGCACCCGAGTAACGTCCTAAAGCTGTGATTAGTTTTAGGGGTTTTAGGACAGAAAATTGGGTACCAACACTCCTGATGCTACCAACTCCCTCCCCTCAGCCCTACTTACTCTATTCAATGCACGCTCATCTCCTCCACCACCACTTTAGGTTTTCAAGAAGGGTCACAGGAACCAAAACATTAACACTGTTTTCTCCCCACAGATGCTGCCGGACCTGTTGCCTTTTCCCAGCAATTCCTGTTTTCGTTTCAGATTCAGAGCATCTGCAGTTCTTTGTTTCTTTCTCACTCACTTTCTTTTCAAGTCTTTTGCCGATTGTTCACCAAGTGCTTGTATCTCCTGTATTCTATTTTTGTTGCCCTTGAGGTCCATGTACCCAATCATTTTGAACAGACCATTTATAATTTGTGTTTTTGCACCTCTGTGTACTTTTAGAAATCTGCAATCAGTATCCCTGCGATCAGAACACATAGAACAGATGAAGTACCACAAAGCAACTTAATGTGAACAGATAACAAACCCAACAAGAGTCATTGCATGTTAAAGAAAAAAAAGTACAATGTTTCAACTGATGTCAGTGATGCCCAGTTAAATGATTATTGTGATGAAACAATAGAATAAGGACAAGCTATAATTAAACTGGATGCAATTCACATTTGGAAAAGTTACAAGGCATGTTTGCTGTTCTTTTTGCCTACAGAAATTTGAATCTTTGCTTGTGTTCTTCGGTTAGAATTTTGGAATATTTATTACTGATAATCACAGATCTTCTATGACACTACTCACAACACATTAATGGCTGTGAAGCTACAATGATGGAGGGGTTTTTTTTAAGTTTTGAAGTGGAGGAGGATTTGAATAGGTGAGAATGGAAGAGTATGCAGTGGTGTGAGGTGTGAGTGCAGAGGAGAGTATAGACTTTGAACGAGTTAAGGGGAATGAGAATGGGAGAACTGGGAAGGTTTTGGATGTTACGTCTTAGGACTTCCAGAAGTTCGAAACAACTCAGAATTTTTAGTCACAAATACCGAGACTTCGAGTGTACTTCTTGCATTTCACAATGTGTTGAGGAATGATGCATTGTTGCTTTGGTACACTGACAGTAGTTGTTTTTGAGTGGCAGTGAGATAAATAAGTATACCTACACATTACAATATAGTTTAAAATTATATTAGAATAATATAGCAACATAACTGGAATATTCTCAAATTGTCTGTCTGGCTATCTTTAACTATAACTAACTACATATTCGTTAAACCATTATAATTAAAATGTTGAGACAATACATCATACTTTGGACATCATGTTAAAAAGCAAAGGTAAACAGTCATTTCTTGCTGAGATTAGTTGCAGTTTCTTTGCCGTTGGTGAGGAGAGTTTGCAGATTGACTTGGAGCCAGAAATTTGCAAGCACTTACCAACAGCAAATGTAGAGTAACAAACTTCAGCCTTATGCTTACTTGCAGCGGTTTAACTTCCTGCACTAAAATAGACTAGATTGCTTTAACACAGCTCCACTATTTAATTATTTTTGTATATAAAGAAATGCCCAGTATAGAAAAACAAAGTATTATCCAATTTAAAAAAAAACAGATGCGTGTATATTACAATCTAAGTGCAACTTAGAGGCCACTGTTTGGCAACAATATCAGCAGAAGTATTTATTACAAATTTAATGGTCTGTTGTTAGAAAACAGCCAGTTTACTTTGGCCATGGGAGATCTACTAGTTACAATCCCTGTAAGAAACTCAAACTTTCCCTCAATAGTTGGAAAGATGATACGACATGATTTCATGTTTTAAGACGCTTGCCGTCACAAGTGAACTTGAAGCGATAGTTTGTACTTGAAACTACTTACACACTGTCCCCACCTACTTTTAACGTGACTGAAAATCCCACTTTACATTTATGTCTTATTTTATTTCTGAACTGATCAACGTGATTCTTAGCTCCCAAGGGTTTACTTCCATTCTTTCCCTTTCCAAGCTTGGTAACTCTTAATCCCAAAGCTATTTTTCATAGTGAGGTTTTCCCCCGAAGTTTCTCCCTTTAACTCAAGCTAGATGAGTCTTCCAGGTTCGCGTTAAATCCTCCCTAAATTGCTCTTTTCAACCCAAACATGAGCTCTTGCCTGTTTCCTGTGTAAAGAACCATAAAGACGTTTGCCACTAACTGTTCTTCCTCTCTGTTGGATCCTGGCAGACTGACTTGTCTGGAAGGGTCAGTGATATTTTAGGAAAGTTAGTAATCCTGTGCTTCAAATGTTTAATAAATGCTGTCTCATTCTCAAATCCCAACTCTGTGGCAATATGAATCACACTGGCCTTGATGCTTCTTCCTCGCTATTATTAGGCTTTTGATTGGGCCCCTGAAATTTCAAATCTAATGTTGATCTTGTTTTTTGTGCACCTTCTTTGCAACCATAAATTTGTATTCCTCATTCTGTTCTGTCACCCTACGATCTTTGTATGTTATAATCTGCCTGTACTGCTCACAAAACAAATCTCTTCACTATGTTTATAGACATTTGACACAATAAATCAAACAAATTCATATCTATAAACAACTGTTAATTGGCTATTTTTTAGATTCCAACTCTATAGTACTTTGGAAATAAGTGGGCAGATGAAAGGTGTATACCCGAAATGTCAAATTTCCTGCTCTTCTGATGCTGCCTGGCCTGCTGTGTTACTCCAGCTCCACACTATATTGAAGTTTAAAATAAAACCTTTTATAATCCCCAATATTTTCCGTAACTTCCTTGGACTTTGGAAGCGAGTAAACTAACCACCACCAACATAGATACTGTTGTTTCCAAGTGTGAACTCCCTTCTACATTCCTTCCAGCAAGGCAACCTAGGCTTGTCTTTGATCTTTGATAGATATTTCACTGAGGCCTTATATTTTACCCAAAATGAATGTCTCAACTACAAAATGTAACAATCCTACAAACCTCTCACTTGTAACATACTCGAATATCAAACATCACAGATGGGACTTACATGTTTTCTTACTTCCTGTGTTCAGCATGTTTTGTACAGGAGGAGCATGTGTTTTCTTGCACTCAGAATGATTGTTCCTATTTTTAAAAATTCCAACAGCGGTATTTTTGTGAGCTTTTTCTTTAAGAACTTAGGTTATTTATTGTCACACACTTGCCCTGAAGGTGTACCACACACTCACTCAACTCACATGCTATCACACACACGAGATTAGATAAACAGGAAAATAAATCAATATAATGACAATGTACGATTTTCTATGCCTCCTTTGCCAAAAGCATGTTGCTTCTTTTTGCTAAAATGATGCTTTAATTGAAGCAAAGATTTTGAAAAGCAGAGGGTTCTAAGCAAACTTCAAGGATTGATCGAGTTGAGTTTCCAGGAGATTGTATTCTCAGCTGAGTGTAAAATTGGAGATAATTTGCAAGAGTCATTCTCCAACTCTTAAGTTATTCTTGCTTGTGTTTTCAGTTTCTTTGGCACTTTATTTGGTTTTCTCTTATACAAAATGTCATGGGTTTTACGGTTTACAACATCCAGATAGCTTTACAAATTTTGGCTTTCTACCATGTGGAAACGAACATTACGGCAATATACAAGAATAATTTCATATAAGTTAGTGCAGATGCATAAATTTACAAGTTGCTTATTACCATCTTTGCTTAGCTCTCCTGCAGCAGATTTGATGTCTTCCTGATGGATTTCTGTCTCTGCACAACAGATTCTGCTATTATATTAAGAACAAGCAACAAGATGACATTATCATCATGTGGCCTGTATATGTTCAAAGTTCTTTTCGCAAAGAAAGGTGGCATGTTAATTGCACATCCTGTGTTGTTGATGCTCCCCAGATAAGCACCTTGATAAACTAGATAAAGAAACCTCTGTAATACAATGAAAGGTCAATAGAATTATTCACATTTGTCTAATATACTTTGAGCTTCAATATTTCATTTGCCTATTCTTTTTCCCCAGAAAGGTGAGCCAAATGGAATTTCTTGGTCCCTAGGTGATGAGGGATAGGTGAATTTGTGGATGGCTGAGAATTTCCATGTTTAATTTTTATTTGCTTGAAACCAAGGACGATCTGGAGTTCAAAATGCCAAACACCACATGGTTTGCAACAGGCAATTTAATGGCATATTTATGCTCACAACTTTAAAGTATGAACCCCCAGATGAGTTGGTGTTTTAACTGAAGCAAGAGTTTGTAAAGCAGAGGGTTATAAGTAAACTGCAAGGATTATTTATAATCATACTGAAATATGACAACTACAAAACATCTTGTGTACGTTTACGGCAAGTATTACTTTCTCGAAAAATTTTGTCACATTATTACAAACTTGCACATCATATACATCAATAATGTTTAACGTTACCTCACTGACTCTCCCGTAATAAATGCCAAAATTCCTAGGCTAGAAGATTACTAGTAAAAAAAAGCCACGCTGCCTTTTTCAATGATTTTTAAGGAAATTTTAAATCAATTAAGGTGTCATCACAAATGCATTTTTGAAAGACTTTACTTCCTACCAACATTATGTATCTATGTAGACATGGAGTGTGATACTGTTGTAATATCCATAGCTCCAGGGCAGAAGCTACAGGTTCAGGTTCCACACCAGATATTTTGGCCATGGAAGGTGCATTCATTATATGGCCTAATAGGTTGATTAACAGCTTGTACATCCTTCCAATCCACCTAATGCCATGCACAAAGAGTGGAAGAGTTTCTTGGTCAGTCATCCTTAAGAAAACAATGGCATTGTAGTACTTTACCAATAAGTACAGACCAATCCAAAGGAAGTCCATGGCCTAACCCCTGGAAACAAAGATGGGAGAAAGGACAGACAGGCATGGAACATGAAGTTTGCCTCAAAACAAATATCAAAACCTATCAGGCTGTGGTTCTGAGTCTATTTCTCCATGACTACAATGCATGGACAACTGGCTGGTGTCACACAATGCGATTAGATACACTCCAGTAAAATAAAAACAAAGAACTATGGATGCTGAAAGTCTACATTCTGAAGAAGGACAACTGGACCCAAAACAGTAACACTGTTTTCTCTCCACAGATGCTGCCAGACCTGCTGACTTTCTCCAGCAGTGTCTGCGGATGTATTCCACATCTGTTTCTAAAACCCACCTGTAACATCATGTTGCAGTCACATCCCCAGTCTGAAGTTCCTGCATGATGTCACTACACTTGATCAGATATATGGTTCACGTGGAGGATTCTTGCATACACAGCATTCCAAAGCCAGCTGAATATGGGAACCAGCACAATAGAATGTCTCAGCCTCAGACAGAAAGACATTCTGATGGCCAATCTCAACAAAATCAATCCTGGGCTGTTCTATGTTGAGAAGTTTCTGACATCAAGCAATCTCAATGGTTGAGGAGAAAAGAGTCAGGTCTCTACAGGATAAGCTAGCATGCTGCAAAGCCAATGATTTCACCCATCCTTCCACCAGAGACTTCATATGTGATTTTTGAAACAGAATCTGTAAATCAAGATTTACTTTAACATCACAAATAAGATGATAGCCAACTTAGATGTTGAACAGTTGACCTCCTTGCTTATGTGTCAAAACATCTGATTGCTCAACCCTTGCCCAATCAGTTGTCTGACATGCGTCAATAACAAATTTATTTAGGGCAGAAAACATGTCCATGTTCTGCTACTGAAGTTCATTTGCCACAACTATAAAAATATTTTATGATTAATTCCTTTCCTCCCAGTACATCTAGGTCATGTGCACCAACTCACAACCACAGCATTGCTTCAAACCCAAGAAATTAAACTGTGCAATTGAAATTTACTTTTAATCAAACTCATGTATTGCCACAGTCTTTCAGAAAATAGATTTCAGATGTTATTATAAAGGCATATTTCTTTCTAAAGAATATTCATTCAACTTCTTTAAAAATGCATTATTTCTTCATATCATGTCCACGTATCTAAAATATTTGCTGGATGTACATATAACTGTGGTCTACAAAAATAATGTCAGCAAAAATTTTCTAAATGACTGTGAAACTTAAAACTTTTGGCTTAAATTATGTCTCATGGAAAAAATGATCTGGTTGCCTTATTTTAAGCAAAGAATAATGCCTTGAGCTATGGCCCAATTTGAAGGAACAAAACTCCAAAAGCCAAAACTGTAAGGCAAAACTCAAGAGATCAAAAATGATCTTTAAATAAAAATTTGAATTTGTTGCAGGAATGGGCACCAGACAGGAAAATTCAACCACCATTGAGCATGTGAGGAAAATATGTCACAGGTTCACACATTTGTAATAGGTCTGAAATAGCACAAAAGGGCAATAAAGTAAATGTTTGAGGCCCCTGGAAAGTAGACAAGACCCACAGGCTGCTGGAACAAGGTGAGCTGGCAGCAGCCTGCCTCTTGCATGGAAGAAAACCTTTCTTAGACTGTAACTGACAGGTTTAGTTACTGGTAAGAACTATTTATGTTGTAATGCATTTTGTAATTCTGGGAATAGAAAATACAGTAAGGAAATTTTGCTACTGTTATACATAGTCTTAGTGTGACCACATCTGAGGTATTGTGCACAGTTTTGGTGTCCTTATTTGAAAAATAATATGATTGCCTTCGCAAAAGTTGTCTTATTGAAATATGTAAGATCCTGAAGGAACTTGGTTGGCTGGACACTGGGAAGATATTTCTTGTTTTGGGGAAGAGAACAAGGAGACGCATTTAGAAATAAAATGGAGATGAGGAGAATTATTTTCATTCAGAAGGTCAGTAGCCTATATAATTCTTTTTCCCAGAAAGGACTGGAGTCGGGATCATTGAATTTAGATCAACTAAGAGTGTCAAGGGCCAGAGGGGGCAGACATGAAAGTGGAGTTGAGACCATAGATCAACAATATTATCAAATGGCAATCAAAGGGCCAGAAGGCCTACTCCTGCTGCTAAACCTATTCTCCGATGTTGCTAATCATCCACGTGCTTTAAATTAAATTATCTTTGGGTCACCCATGATATACTGTCAGATCAAAACTTTTAGATATTTTACATGTTAACATTTGATGTATGACAAAGACTCAGGGAAAGTTTTGGTGCAACATCGCAAATCATGACAAATTTGGAAGCATACCAGGAAAATCCACTCAAAGATTTCAACATCTCAAGTTTCAGGTTGTGTCAAATTTCCATGAAGCCACTTACCCACAGGTAGTTGCTGGAAAAACTCAGCAGGTCTGGCAGAATCTGTGAAGGAAAAATCAGAGTTTGTTATGTCACAGCACAACTTACTTTTTTGAACAACCTCAAATAGTTCCTTTTATGAACCTTGTTTTTGTCAGAGTAGATTCTGAAAACTTGTGTAGACATGCATAATTCAATCGATTATGAAATCTACACAAGGTTCTGCAACAGGCATTTGGAGAGTTATTCACACATCAAGCTCCTGGCTATCGCACTTCTGGCTGCTAAATTCCACTCAGCATCTAGGAATATTTAAAATTGACTGCTGCCCTGTTTTAAGCCAGGTTTCTGTGATAGCCACAACATTATATTTCTGCATAGCAATCTGAACCAATAACTCATCAATCTATTTCCCACATTCTATGTATCCCTATAAATGCCAGTAACCCTGATTAAGATTGTATTACTTTCCCGCTTACTCCAACGCTCCTTTTATTTTATTATTCTTTATTCTGGTGCTATCTATTTCCTCCATAATTGTGCACACCTTTTGTATTTCTCTCTGTTTTGTTTTGAGATCCACACCCTGCCAAATTAGATTAAATCCTCCCGAATAGCATCTGCAAATATCTTGCTAGGATCTGAATTTGGGTGTGATTTTTCCAGCCGAAATAAATACCATCTTTCTTTCCAATCTCTCAAGAATCTAAAGCTCTCTAATCCAGCACCATCTTTCCAGCCATGTGCTGTGACATAAACAGTGGAATCCTGGGTTTCTAGACTTTTTATTAGTAACCAGTGGGTTTTTGCAGTCATAGTGATTTCTTTTAAAATAGGTTTAATTGTTTTCTTGTGCACATTGATATAGTTTTACAACAAACAAGTTAAAAATAACTCCAGTTTAGAACATCAGAATAGATTTTTTTAAGTGTAAGGGAAACACTGATCTTTTAGAGAGCACCATTTTATTTTTACATTGAGTTTGGAGCAGCCTTGTGAAGTCTATAAATAGGATGGCTGTGTAGACCAATGCTCCTGAGAAGGGATGGCTATATAATGAACTAGTTTGCCTTAGTGTTAGTCCCAGACCAAAAATGTTGGCATAAACTGTGAAGAGGTTACTTAAAGCTGATTCCATTTAAGCAAGAGCATAATAGTTCAAGTAAGAATTTATCTGCTGTTTGAGTATAAAGTGTGAAATCACAAGTGAATTAAACCTACCGAGGTGTCATTAGATAGAGGGCGTCCAATGTAAGTATTAAACGAATGGTGTTTTAGATATTTTATCGGAGTTGTGTATTGGGTATTGTTCAGAAGTTGTTTTGTTTATTTCCAATTTATAAAGGAATGTTTTGTGTTAATGAGAGTAGACACCTTGTGCTTAAAACTCTTCGAGTTTATATTTTTTGCTTTATTCTATTTTATCTTTATTTCTTTTATTATTAAAATTATGTTTTATTTGTAAATCAGTATGTACAACATTGTACACATGTTACAGTGAGAGACCATTTTGTTAAAATCAAAGCAAATCAAATATAATTCATCAGCCAGATTTCTGTCTGGGATCTGACTTATCCAGTAATAACAACCACCAGGACCATTTATTTTATCTTCCTGTTAATATATTCATTTGCCCATTTTATTGGAAATAATTTGGAGATGATTACTTTAAAGATCCTTTGTAATTTTCTACATAGGTCCCTAAATTCTGATTGCAAGACCACACTCCCCTTTCTGCTTGTGTTGTTCATACCAATGTGAACCATGAATGCTGGATGTCCACTCTCCTCCCTCAAGGTATTCTTCAACCTGTAGTGATGTTTTTGACCCTGGCACCAGAAAGACAGCATACCTTTCTGAATTCATTTCTTCCATTACAGAAGTGCTGACCTGCTCTCCTAAATACTGAATAATCCATCACTATTGCTTTTTAGCTCTTCCACATAAGGCCTCACCCTGTACATTTAAATCAACTGTGGTACCATGGGCTTGGGTCTGGCTGCACTGCCTCGATGAATCTTTGCCCATTACTAGTCAGAGCTGAATATTGGTTGGAGATTAAGATGCATTCAACAGACTTATCATGATCTACCTGTTTTTTTTCGGCTGCTTAGCTGTCACATATTCCCACCGACATGTATAAACATGTAATTCACATAGTCTGCAGCCTCACAGATACACCAGAGTGATGCCAGCTGCTTTTCAACCCTGAAAGCCAGATCTCAAGCTGCTGCCACTCACAACACTTCCAGCACAACTGGTTATCCAGTACATGAGAAGAATCTTGAAGTTCTGGATGTGAGTTTGCTCGCTGAGCTGGAAGGTTAGTTTTCAGACGTTTCGTCACCATTCTAGGTAACATCATCAGTGAGCCTCTGACGAAGTGCTGGTGTTATGTCCCGCTTTCTATTTATCTGGTTAGGTTTCGTCGGGTTGGTGATGTCATTTCCTGTTCTTTTTCTCAGGGGATGGTAGATTGGCTCCAAGTCAATGTGTTTGTTGATGGAGTTCCGGTTGGAATGCCATGCTTCTAGGAATTCTCGTGCATGTCTCTGTTTGGCTTGTCCTAGGATGGATGTGTTGTCCCAATCAAAGTGGTGTCCTTCCTTATCTGTATGTAAGGATACGAGTGATAGTGGGTCATGTCGTTTTGTGGCTAGTTGATGTTCATGTGTCCTGGTGGCTAGCTTCCTGCCAGTTTGTCCAATGTAGTGTTTGTCACAGTTCTTGCAAGGTATTTTGTAGATGACGTTCGTTTTATTTGTTGTCTGTATAGGGTCTTTTAAGTTCATTAGCTGGTGTTTTAGTGTGTTGGTGGGTTTGTGGGCTACCCTGATGCCAAGGGGTCCGAGTAGTCTGGCAGTCATTTCAGAAATGTCTTTGATGTAGGGGAGAGTGGTTACGGTTTCTGAGCCCGTTTTGTCTGTTTGTTTGGGTTTGTTGCTGAGAAATCGGTGGACTGTGTTCATTGGGTACCCATTCTTTTCGAATACGCTATTCAAAATTCAGCGTATTCAAAAAGAATGGGTACCCAATGAACACAGTCCACCGATTTCTCAGCAACAAACCCAAACAAACAGACAAAACGGGCTCAGAAACCGTAACCACTCTCCCCTACATCAAAGACATTCCTGAAATGACTGCCAGACTATCGGACCCCTTGGCATCAGGGTAGCCCACAAACCCACCAACACACTAAAACAGCAGCTAATGAACTTAAAAGACCCTATACAGACAACAAATAAAACGAATGTCATCTACAAAATACCTTGCAAGAACTGTGACAAACACTACATTGGACAAACTGGCAGGAAGCTAGCCACCAGGACACATGAACATCAACTAGCCACAAAACGACATGACCCACTATCACTCGTATCCTTACATACAGATAAGGAAGGACACCACTTTGATTGGGACAACACATCCATCCTAGGACAAGCCAAACAGAGACATGCACGAGAATTCCTAGAAGCATGGCATTCCAACCGGAACTCCATCAACAAACACATTGACTTGGAGCCAATCTACCATCCCCTGAGAAAAAGAACAGGAAATGACATCACCAACCCAAGGAAACCTAACCAGATAAATAGAAAGCGGGACATAACACCAGCGCTTCGTCAGAGGCTCACTGATGATGTTACCTAGAATGGTGATGAAATGTCTGAAAACTAACCTTCCAGCTCAGCGAGCAAACTCACATCCATAACCTCAACCTAAGCTACAAATCTTCTCAAAACTCGCTAGAATCTTGAAGTCCTTACATGGCACAGGGTGTACAAGGCATACAGTGGCAAAGTTGGAGGACCGATGCCATTTTGTTATCTAATTAATAAGCTTGCTACTGCTGGCAACAATGGTCAATACTAATGAGCCTTACTGCTTTTATGAAATATCTTACTACTTAACACATTTGCAAGTATTAATAAAACTTAAAATTTAAAGTTAAAAGATAATACTAGCCAGTTACTCACTTGTGACTTCTTATTGTTATGTAATCTCTTGGTCCTTAATCTGTTAGTTGTTCAGACTGGGCTTCCTCCCTCACTGTGCTGAAATCCTTTGCTCACCAAATTCCCAAGCACGTATTCAGAGTCCAGCTGCACTTTGTGATGAGCTGCTGTTGTTGTGCCGCTGACTTGGACAACAGCGTCAGACAGAGCAAGGAAAATCAAGCAGGCAGGCTTTGCCTATCGTGTGGTGTCACCATCCATTTGAGGGAGATTTTTGTGATTGTTGGGCTTGGAAAATGGTAAGAAAGTTGGCGAGATTATCCAATGTTGCGTGCACTAGAAAAGAAAGCCAGTGGCAGTGAATGAAGGGATGTTTAAAGACATTGCTCTTTAGGATGAAATACTGAGTGCCATAATGAGTCTGTTATAGAATGGCAAGGAAGGTAGGAAGATATCTATGGACTTGTAAAGGAGGAATCAAGCTTGGTGCAGGAGAATATGCACAGGTAAAATAAGTGATGTGTAGGAATAAGCATCAATGGGGGCAACGTGGACAGTAGTGAGCTTAAAGAAGTCATTGCTGGGTGAGGGGAAAAAGGGAACAAAGATGTCAAGCCTCAAAATAGGTTGATAAAAGCTGCGAGCTCAGACGAAAATGTTCATGCAAATGGATATCAGCGTTGTTGACAATGTAACTTCTTTCAATCAAATTAGGAAAAAAAAGGTGGAAAGCTAAATTTAGCATGAGCTCTTTCTGTTTGAATCCTTCTTAATGATATGGAGAAGGTGTGGCCAATCATGTTATCATAGTTACGTGCAATCCTCTTGTATTAAAATCAGGTCAATCTGTGTCTTGCTTGGAACCTACCCACAAACAAAATCTCCTTATAGGAGCAGTGGAATAACAAAGATTCTGATCAGCAACTCAGCAATGATGGATCTGTGGGAGTGTACTGCAGGATGTTCTTTTCAAAGACTGGAAAAAAGCCAGAATACAGCAAAGTCAGGAACGTAGAATTATGGAAGGCTAAGCAGGACTAGAGCTACTTAGTTTAGCATCCAATAGAGTATAAGGACACTTGCATAGAGAAAATAAACAAATCAAGTGTGTGAATGAGTGAGTGAGCAAGTGAGTGAAAATCAAAAAAATTAAATATAGTATGGCCATGGACAGAAAGAGACATGATCATCTGAATCACTAGAACAAGCAGAGAAAGTTTCAGATTAATTGTTCACCAAAAAGACAGCATCTCCAACGAAGCTACTCCCCTTCAGTGTTGTGTCATGCCATCAACAGGAAAAGATTTTTTTATTTATTCATGGAACGTGGATATCACTAGCCAGGCCAGTATTTATTACCATCTCTAATTGCTCACTTGAGTAACAAGCACATTGCTGTGGGTCTGGAGACATGAATAGGCCAAATAAGGTAAGGGTGGCAGATTTCTTCCCCTAAAGGGCATTAGTGAACCATACGAGCTTTTCAGACAAATGGCATTGGTTTCAAGGTCATCATTAGACTCTTAATCATAGAATTGTATTGAATTCAGTTTCTACCATTTGCCTTGGCACAATTTGAACCTGGACATAGATCATAGAATCCCTACAGTGTGGAAACAGGCCCTTCAGCCCAACAAGTCCATAGTGACCTTCAGAGCATCCCACCCTGATCCATTCCCCATAACCCACCTAATCTGCACATCCCTGAACACTATGAGCAATTTTTCATGACCATAACCTGGGTCTCTGGATTAATAGTCTAGTGATGATACTGTTGGACCATTGCTTCCTCCTAAGTGCAAGACCTCTTTTGTACATATTCAACACTGGTGTACACTTCACCACTAAACTAATCATTTGACAGGCAAACGTCTGAGTCAACAGCAAGAAAATTACCATCTGAACCAACATAAAGATCACAATGGTGTACTAAGAACACAGTGAAGGAAAGAAAAACTCCTGCAAGGCAACAGGAGCCTTGTGAACAGCCCAGAGAAGGATAACGCCTGAAAGAAGATTAACAGCAGAAAGAGACCTAAAATTAAAACAAAGAACCATCATCCTCCTTGGAACTAATCCAAGTTCAGCATGGATGTTTCAACTCATGCCAGTCCCAAAGTCATGAGAGAGTGGGCGCCGTCTGTAATCTGAGAGCTACAGGTTCAATATTATAACTGAGATATATGTATCTAAAACTTATTTCTTTTCACAGTTCTATTGTTTCTTTTCTGCTGCCTGAGTTTTGATCTGTTGGCTATCCCTGGGAAAGTAAAGTAAGGATTACAGTAGAGCTAAGATAATAAAATGTGAGGCTGGATGAACACAGCAGACCCAGCAGAATCTCAGGAGCACAAAAGCTGATGTTTCGGGCCTAGACCCTTCATCAGAGAGGTGGATGGGGTGAGGGTTCTGGAATAAATAGGGAGAGAGGGGGAGGCGGACCGAAGATGGAGAGAAAAGAAGATAGGTGGAGAGGAGAGTATAGGTGGGGAGGTAGGGAGGGGATAGGTCAGTCCAGGGAAGACGGACAGATCAAGGAGGTGGGATGAGGTTAGTAGGTAGGAGATGGAGGTGCGGCTTGGGATGGGAGGAAGGGATGGGTGAGAGGAAGAACAGGTTAGGGAGGCAGAGACAGGTTGGACTGGTTTTGGGATGTAGTGGGTGGAGGGGAAGAGGTGGGCTGGTTGTGTGGTGCAGTGGGGGGAGGGGACGAACTGGGCTGGTTTTGGGATGCGGTGGGGGAAGGGGAGATTTTGAAGCTGGTGAAGTCCACATTGATACCATTGGGCTGCAGGGTTCCCAAGCGGAATATGAGTTGCTGTTCCTGCAACCTTCGGGTGGCATCATTGTGGCACTGCAGGAGGCCCGTGATGGACATGTCATCTAAAGAATGGGAGGTGGAGTGGAAATGGTTTGCGACTGGGAGGCGCAGTTCTTTATTGCGAACCGAGTGGAGGTGTTCTGCAAAGCGGTCCCCAAGCCTCCGCTTGGTTTCCCCAATGTAGAGGAAGCCACACCGGGTACAGTGGATGCAGTATACCACATTGGCAGATGTGCAGGTGAACCTCTGCTTAATGTGGAAAGTCATCTTGGTGCCTGGGATAGGGGTGAGGGAGGAGGTGTGGGGGCAAGTGTAGCATTTCCTGCGGTTGCAGGGGAAGGTGCCGGGTGTGGTGGGGTTGGAGGGCAGTGTGGAGCGAACAAGGGAGTCACGGAGAGAGTGGTCTCTCCGAAAGGCAGACAAGGGTGGGGATGGAAAAATGTCTTGGGTGGTGGGATCGGATTGTAGATGGCGGAAGTGTCGGAGGATGATGCGTTGTATCCGGAGGTTGGCGGGGTGGTGTGTAAGAACGAGGGGGATCCTCTTTGGGCGGTTGTGGCGGGGACAGGGTGTGAGAGATGTGTTGCGGGAAATGCAGGAGACGCGGTCAAGGGCGTTCTTGACCCCTGTGAGGGGAAAGTTGCGGTCCTTGAAGAACTTGGACATTTGGGATGTGCGGGAGTGGAATGCCTCATCGTGGGAGCAGATGCGGCGGAGGCGGAGGAATTGGGAATAGGGGATGGAATTTTTGCTGGAGGGTGGGTGGGAGGAGGTGTATTCTAGGTAGCTGTGGGAGTCGGTAGGCTTGAAATGGACATCACTTACAAGCTGGTTGCCTGAGATGGAGACTGAGAGATCCAGGAAGGTGAGGGATATGCTGGAGATGGCCCAGGTGAACTGAAGGTTGGGGTGGAAGGTGTTGGTTCCACACTGCCCTCCAACCCCACCACACCCGGCACCTTCCCCTGTAACCGCAGGAAATGCTACACTTGCCCCCACACCTCCTCCCTCACCCCTATCCCAGGCACCAAGATGACTTTCCACATTAAGCAGAGGTTCACCTGCACATCTGCCAATGTGGTATACTGCATCCACTGTACCCGGTGTGGCTTCCTCTACATTGGGGCTACCAAGCGGAGGCTTGGGGACCGCTTTGCAGAACACCTCCGCTCGGTTCACAATAAACAACCGCACCTCCCAGTCGCAAACCATTTCCACTCCACCTCCCATCCTTTAGATGACATGTCCATCACGGGCCTCCTGCAGTGCCACAATGATGCCACCCGGAGGTTGCAGGAACAGCAACTCATATTCCGCTTGGGAACCCTGCAGCCCAATGGTATCAATGTGGACTTCACCAGCTTCAAAATCTCCGCTTTCCCCACCGCATCCCAAAACCAGCCCAGTTCATCCCCTCCCCCCACTGCACCACACAACCAGCCCAGCTCTTCCCCTCCACCCACTACATCCCAAAACCAGTCCAACCTGTCTCTGCCTCCCTAACCTGTTCTCCCTCTCACCCATCCCTTCCTCCCACCCCAAGCCGCACCGCCACCTCCTACCTATTAACCTCATCCCACCTCCTTGACCTGTCCGTCTTCCCTGGACTGACCTATCCCCTCCCTACCTCCCCACCTATACTCTCCTCTCCACCTATCTTCTTTTCTCTCCATCTTCGGTCCACCTCCCCTCTCTCCCTATTTATTCCAGAACCCTCAACCCATCCCCCTCTCTGATGAAGGGTCTAGGCCCGAAACGTCAGCTTTTGTGCTCCTGAGATGCTGCTGGGCCTGCTGTGTTCATCCAGCCTCACATTTCGTTATCTTGGATTCTCCAGCATCTGCAGTTCCCATTATCACCATTACAGTAGAACTATGCTGTCTATTTTGAAATGTCAATCTCATTATTTACATGGATACTCTGCTTAAGTAAGGTAATGGTTTTGAATGGGTTAATGTTTATATTACATTGGTTCCACCAATTCTTGTGATGTCACACACTGTCTATGGATGGAGACAGGGAGTTCTACTCTAGCTTTCAAAGGGAGCTGATGTATCTGTCCCAGTGTCATAAAGCTCTAGCATTTATGACTAACCAAATGTAGTTGTACTAGTAGCTATCATGCAATAAACCTTCTTGAAATCTACTGGTGTACACTTTACCACTAAACTCAACGGTTAACAGGCAAAGAGCAAATCAGAAGTTTAGTGACAGAGAATTATTTCAGGCAATCCTTGCCCAGTACTACACAATGGTACAAGTGACTAAGGCCACAAGATCCCAGCAATGGTCACCTGGGAAAAGGCCACATTGTACAGCAGTGTGAATCTCAAGCCCACAACGATGAGAACTAGAACAAAAGAAAATATTTGAAGCAAGTGAGCTGACTACTTTAACAGCATCACATGTTTAAGAAGGCACGCACGGCTGTCAGCAGCTGAAACACAGTTACCGACAGAGAGATGGTGGCAGCCAAGGAAGCAGAAAAAGACAAGCACACCACACCAAAAGTAAAACTTCATTCAGAAACCATAGGAAGCCTTGGGTAAGAATATGGACGAAGGAAAATGAGAAAGGCCAGCTACATGTAATGTTGAATCTCCCCAAAAGTCAGCTGATTTGCCAGTTCTAAAGAGTTGCATAGAATATTTTTCTTCATAAGCTGCAACTCGTTATTTCAGGCAATGCACTTCTGCCTGGCTTATTACATATGACTCTATGGTGCTGTTCTTGCACTATTCTGTGCTCACCCGTGGCAGAAGTACTTACCAATGCCTGAGTCATCAGGGGCATCGATGGCCAGTCTCATGTTTAAAGCCCGCTATGTACCAGGTCACTGGCTGCCACGAATAGCCCTTTAAATACATGTAGTGGGAGGGGAACAAAAATGAAAAGCTTCTGAGGGAACACCGGTGACATAGGTGACACTTTTGAAAATGAAATATAACATTTGTAAATGTATTGTTACTTCACAGCATCATCAGTCTCATTGAGAGTCACCTTAACTGTAGCTTCAGGAATGAAGCAGGATGGGTGAGCCTCCTTAGCACTGTACCATTTAAGGACCATAGCCACAGTGATGGCAATCACCCAACTGTGGCTGGATCCACTGGGCATTATTCTAATGAGTCTATCTGGGGAAAATAAGAAACAAAATAGGTCCTCCGTAATGTAAGCAGTCAGCATTCACAGCAAACATAAATGACCATTTAGCACAGTTCTCGATACAGCAGGACATGGACACTCCAACAACAAGATCCATGGATTGTCTGCACATGGGCCTATGAAATACAATCTATCTGGTAAGATGGTGGTGAAGTATGATGTTCCAGCTGGAGATCCTCCACTTTGCCCATTCTTTTCCTTCCTTTTTTTTCCCCTGTCTCCTGCCTACCCCCGTGTTACTTGGCCTCAGACACCCAGCCCTGGCCTCCGACTCCTGGCCCCTGAAGCATGGTCAGTGAGACACCTGCGGCCAAAGCAAGGATGCTGGTGACCAACCACCCAGTATGGAGCGTGGCAGCAGTGGCCCAGTATGGAGTGGCAGCAGTGGCCAGGTATGGAGTGGCAATACTGACCCAGTATGGAGTGGCAGCAGTGGTCCAATATGGAGTGGTAGTACCGGCCCAGTATGGAGTGGCAGTACTGGACCAGTATGTAGCGCAGCGGCAGCGGCCTAATATGGAACGTGGCAGTACCAGCCCAGTATGGAGCGGAGTTGGGGGGTTTGTGTGTGCGGGTAGCAGCCTGGTACGGGAGCAGGGATAATGACCCAGTATGGAGCATGGCAACAGTCATTGATCAGAGCATGTGGAACCCCCCTGCGTTGCTCTGCTGTGGAGAGCTGTTGGAGGGAGACTGGGGATATGTGTCTTTTTAACTTTGCTTCATGTTTTTCCTGACCTATGGCCATACTGTGTACAGCTGTAATGTAACTTTTTTCTTCACTTCTCTATTCTGTAACTAAGGATTGTACCTGGGTACTGTTGTACCTGAGATGGTGTTGTAAGCGGTGACTTATAAACTTTTTACTATACTCATTTGAGTACATGTGACAATAAAGCTAATTCAATTTGATTCAATATATAACATAAAAAATAGAACAGTACAGCACAGGAACAAGCCCTTCAACCCATCACATCTGTGCAAACCATAATGCCACTCTAAAGTAATTCCAACTGCCTGCTCATGGTTTGTATCCCTCTATTCCCTGCTGCTCATGTGTCTGCCTAAATACCTCTTAAGCACATAGAGGACCTTATTCCGATATATGCACCACATGTCAATACAGAGGGATGTTGTAAGTGGAGTAGGATTACTGAAACACCATCTCCCTCCACCCACACAACATATCATGTGAGAAAGGCAGCATGTTTAGCAAATACTTATAGTTCAAAATGAGAGGAAGTAAGTCCATGCCCATGTGCAGCTTGGATTGCCTTTGTGAATTGTGGTCTGCTGGTGAAACTTTTAAGATAACCTGTGCTTAGTTCTGCCTAGCATAGATGGCTCTGATCAATCTGTAAAGACCAATTACATGGTTAAGAACAGTCAATAACAGTCAGACAGAGATGGAGCTCATTAAGCAGCAATGTTTTAGAAAGAAGACAGATTCTGATAAAGTTTACTTCAATGGTCAATCAACCAGAATGGGTAAGTGAAGCTGTCCATCCAGGTCAACAACTGAAGGAGATAAGCTATACGGGAGTCAGAACAACATCTACAAATCCAGGACACTGTCAACAAGGAAAAGCAACTACCTGATCTAAGCATTCAGGTTACTGCAAAAAAAGAGACCATCTCATCCAATTTGGAAGCAATTACCTAACCCTGAAATCCAGAATACTGCAAGGAAGGAAATACCTATTTCAACAGAGCAACTATTTCCCAGGAAGGAAATTCATGACATTAAGGATCAACAATAACATATACAAAGGATATCTGAGAGATAAAAGACCCTGCAGTGAAAAAATGATCCATAGCTCAGAACCTGAGTCAACAGACCTCAGACAGGACACTTAACACTTTACAAGTCTGAAGATAGTGTGTTCTGATAGAATTATGAAACGTCCAGACAACCTGCATTTACAAAATCAGAGACTTGGGGTCGGGAGGTGGGGTGGCGGATGGGGGTAGATGGAGGAATGCTCAATGTAAAATAGTTATGTACATGATTGTTAGATAGGTTACCGAGGAGGATTAAAAGCTTAGGGACATATATTGTGCAAAGTAATGGTGCTGAAGAGGTTAATGTTCATGTTACATTCACTGTACCCATTCAACTGAAATCATACATACAATATGGCTGGAGACAAGGAGTTTATTCCTGCTTTCAGAGAGAGCAGATGTATTTGCACCATCTCCCTAGGACCTAGCAATTATGCCTGACAAAATGTAGTAATGCTTATTGCAAGCATGAAATAAACCTTATTGTTACCTAAGAAAAGGGCTTTCCCTGTAGATTTTCTATGGTGATATATCCTCTACCACCGATCACTAGATTGGTCCAAGACAAAAACAATAGAGAATTAGTGATATAAAAATATCTCAATCAACCCTTATACAGTGCTACATACTGGTAGAGGTGGCAAGTACTAGAAGATGCCAGCGGTGGTCATCTGAGGAAATAACACAGTTCTTTATTTGGATTTCTCTTCAATGCCAGCTCGCACTGCTGATCTTGTCACATCTAAGTGTCCTCCTGCATTTTGGAGTGGCCCCACCTGATACAAAATTCCACTCACTACTTTTAAATGACTGAAATCCAGACAAAATCTATTTTTTGCAAAGAAAACTTGTACTGAGGCTTATTGTGGCTGTGAAGCATGATGTTACTGTGAAATAGCATGTACTGCTCTCTCTATCCAAACAAAAAAAATTGTTCAAATTGTTTTCAGAAAGAATACGTTCTTCATTACTTGATAGCTAGCTATGAGTACTGTCCCTTCCAAGCTTATTCATTGTAGCTGATGCATTGCACATTAACTTCCAGCCAGCAGACATTTAGGCAGAAGCTTGCCAACACTGTAGAGGTGGATTTTGAGGTAATGCTGAGAGTGAAGTTTGATATTTCTGTAATGGGTCAGGTCCCCAGGTCTTTCCTTCCTCTATTCACTCTTTTCAGAGTTCATTCGAAACTGTGCCCGTGGCAGTGATGAAAATTTAGGGACAATGAAGGTAAACACAAAATACCACAAACGCTTAAAATCTTAAGACCTGAAAATGCTGGAAATAATCAGCATGATGGAAGCATCTCTGGAGAAGGTAACAGTGTTAATGTTTTGAGATCAACTAACTCTTTTTTGGGACAATAAAGAATTCACTTAAGGTCAGAGTGCCGACATGATCAGGATTTTCCTTGGTCATGCCATCCACCCTAAAACTGTGAGGGAGAAACCAGGTGGGAAGAGATCTCCCAGCAACAAGCCAGATGGCCAATAGTTCTTTTTCTCAATGGCCCTGTTACTGAGCTGCATGACTCAGAGGTTGTAGAATGTACCATTCCCTCCACAGGTTTCCTCCATTCAAATGACATTAAGAACAATATTGTTAGCTCTTAACTGCTCTCTGAAATGACCTTGGAAGCCATTCAGTTGTATCAAAATGCTAAAAAGTCCTAAGTAGGAATAAAACCAAATGGAACACTTGGCATTGACACTGGAAATGACAAAGGCAAATTCAGCCCTGCCAACCCTGCAAAGTCCTCCTCACTAATACCTAGGAGTTTGAGAGAGTTGTCTCATAGAATAGAATAGACAACACCATCACTGTCACTTGGTGTGCTCTGCTCCACCAGCAGTACAGAGCCAGCAGAGGCAGTGGCAAAGTGGTAAACATTTGGGAGGGAGTTGTCCTGGAAGTCCTAAATATGGATGCCAAACCCCATGAAGTTTTATGGCATTAGGTTAAACTAGTGGGCTCATTATCATATACTGCTCCTTGCTTTGCTGACACGTTAGTAATCCTCCATGTTAAACTCGATTTGGAGAGAGCAGAGAGGGTACCAACAGTACAAAATGTTCTCTGGCTAGGGGACATCAATGTTCATCATGAAGAGTGGGTCAGCAGTAGAACTACTGATTGAGCTGCCCAGTTGTAAATGACATAGCTGCTAAACTAGGCCTGCAGCAGATGGTGAAGGAGCTGATAAAATAGAAAAACATACTCTCCTCAATCTCATCAATCTGCCTGCCACAGATGCATCTGTCAATAATTGTACTGGTCAGAGTCATCATGATACAGTCCTTGTGGACACATTGATAGTGCCTTCCACTGTGTTGTGTGGTACTGTCATTGTGCTCAGTGGGATAGACTTCAAACAGATCTAGCAGCTTAAGGTGGGCATTCATGAGCTGCTTTGGGTCATTAGCTGCAGCAGAATCATATTCCAACACAATATACAAACTGATTGCTAAGCATATCTCTCACACTACTGTTCCCATTGAGGCTGGGGATCAACCCTGATTCTATGGAGTGTACTGGATGACATGCCTGGAGCAACAGCAGGCATACCTAAAAATGAGGTGTCAACTTGGTGAAGATATAACACAGAACTATTTAGATGTTAAATTGGATAAGCGGCAAATGATAGACAGGGGTTAAACGCTTCCACAACCAATGGTTCAGATCCAAGCTCTGCAGTCCTGTCACATTCAATTGTGGATGATGGAAGACAATTAATCAATTTGTTGGTAGTGGAGGGTCCACAAATATCTCCACATTAAATGTTGAGGGAGTGTAGAACATCAGTGCAAACAATAAGGCTAAGTATTTGCAAAATTCATCAGTCAAGTGCCAAGTGGAGAATTCATCATCATCTGCTCTGAAAGGACCTGAAGATCACAGACATCAGCTTTCAGCCAATTTGAGTCACTCCACATAATGTCCTAACATGGCTAAATGCACTACACACTGGGCACTGACAACATTTTGGCATA